>NC_056435.1:10887936-11137936 GCF_018296145.1 Oncorhynchus tshawytscha
CGACAAGACGATGGCCAATAAAGGGTGAAACATTACTTTACATTCTGTATCTACAAACGCCTGCTACTGTCAAGAAGAACGACTAGGAGAACAGTAACTTTCCTGTTTTCTTTCTAAAATAACAACCTAGTAATCCGTCTGTACATGTCGTCCCAACACTGTAAAATCAAAGCAATGTGATTTCCTCTCATCTCCCTGTCAGACTTTTAATCCAACTATTGGGAGACTAGATAAATACATAATGCATTATTAATTGACAACCACACAGTACCATGCTCGAGAGCTAATTCCCAGACTTAGTATGACATTAACAGAATTCAAATTCGACCCGAGCACACCGCGACAGTTAAATACTAAATACATTCCTTCCCATGCCTGAAAGATTTAAGAATTAAGAAAGACACATAAGATGCTGGGAATTCCAGAACTCGTATGTTGTTTTGCTTCTCGCCAGTGAAGTCAAAGCCAGTAGGTGTATACAACATGTTCACAAAGTGTGTGCGTCTCCTCTCATGCTTGATATCTGCCAGGTTGGATGAGAAGAAACCTTTAAATATGAGAGAGAGAAAATAGAGAGAGGAAAAAGAAAAAAAACGGAACACTGACTGAAAACCAGAGAGAACGACTCAAATCATAGAGAGACCTTACTGTCATCCCCCTCAATCCTCCTAAATGTCACCATTAAACGCACAGGCAGCAGTGGAAATGCCAAGGTCAATCCCTAGCAGTCCATTTGATGAGAGAAAGAGACAGTAAAATGACTTAACCTCCTCCAGCTAATCTCTGGAGCTGGCCATATTAACAAGTGCTTTATGAGCATATCAAAGACCAGTCAGCATTTATGAGGTGGTCATCAGTAAAAAAAAAAAAATTAAAAAGGCATTTGATGTCTGCATAACGTCATCACATCCAATTTAAGTCTACACGTTTGGGTTTAGCTGATCAAAGATTGCATATAGCATAAGAGAAAACAAAATAGAAAAAACAAATGTCCCTTTAGAGGAGGCCATTCCATTGAGATCAAACACTGACTAGACTACACTCTTAGAAAAAAAGTTGCTATCCAGAACCTAAAAGGGTTCTTCGGCTGTCCCCATTGGAGAACACTTTGAAGAAACCATTTTGGTTCCAGGTAGAACCCTTTTGGTGATTCTACATGGAAACCAACAGGGTTCCCTACCTTCAACCAAAAAGGGTTATCTTATGGGGACAACCGAAGAACACTTTTGGAACCCTTTTTTCTGAGAGTGTAGACTAGAATATAATATAACATACATTGCCTTCAGAAAGCATTCATACCCCTCGACTTACTCCACATTTTGTTGTGTTACATTTTGTTAGAATCAACATTGGCAGTGATTACAGCTGTGAGTCTTTCTGGGTAAGTATTGCATTTTGTACAATATTTGCACATTATTCTTTAAAAAAATCTTCAAGCTCTGTCAATTTGCCATTTTTTAATGACTTGCCATACTTTTTCAAGCCATTTTAAGTCAAAACTGTAACTATGCCACTCAGGAACATTCAACGTTGTCTTGGTAAGCAACTCCAGTGTATATCTGGCCTTGTGTTTTAGGTTATTGTCCTGCTGAAAGGTGAATTTGTCTCCCAGTGTCTGTTGGAAAGCAACCTGAACCAGGTTTCCCTCTAGGATTTTGCCTGTGCTTAGCTCTATTCTGTTTCTTTTTATCCTAAAACACTCCATAGTCCTTGCAGATGAGCATACCCATAACATGATGCAGTCACCACCATGATTGAAAATATAAAGAGTGGTACTCAGTGACGTGTTGTGTTGGATTTCAAATCCAATTTTATTAGTCACATGCGCCAAATACAACAGGTGTAGTAGACCTTACAGTGAAATGCTTACTTACGAGCCCCTAACAAATGCAGTTAAAAAAAATAAATGGATAAGAATATGAAATAAAAGATAACAGCAGCAGTAAAATAACAGCAGCAGTAAAATAACAATAGCAAGACTATATACAGGGGGGTACCGGTACAGAGTCAATGTGCGGGGGCACCGGTTAGTTGAGGTAATATGTACAGTACATGAAGGTAGAGTTTTTAAAGAGACTATCCATAGATGATAACAACAGAGAGTAGCAGCGGTGTAAAAGAGGGGGGTAATGCAAATAGTCTGGGTAGCCATTTGATTAGGTGTTCAGGAGTCTTATGGCTTGGAAGCTGTTTCGAAGCCTATTGGACCTAGACTTGGCGCTCCGGTAACGCTTGCCGTGTGGTAGCAGAGAGAACAGTCTATGACTGGGGTGGCTGGAGTCTTTGACAATTTTTAGGGCGATTTTCACACCGCCTGGTATAGAGGTCCTGGATGGCAGGAAGCTTGACCCCAGTGATGTACTGGGCCGTTCGCACTACCCTCTGTAGTGCCTTGCGGTCGGAGGCCGAGCAGTTGCCATACTAGGCAGTGAGGAAACCATGCTCTCATGGTGCTACCTTTTGAGGATCTGAGGACCCATGCCAAATCTTTTCAGTCTCCTGAGGGGGAATATGTTTTGTCGTGCCCATGTTAGTTTGTTGGTGATGTGGACACCAAAGAACTTGAAGCTCTCAACCTGCTCCAGATTTGCCTCAAACATAACGCTTTGTATTCAGCACATGCAGTAAATTTCTTTGCCACATTGTATGCAGTATTACTTAACTGCCTAATTGCAAAAATATGCATGTTTTGGAAAATCTTCCATCTATTCACTTTGTCATTTAAATGAGTGTTGTTGATCCATCCTCAGTTTTCTCCTATCACAGCCATTCAATTCTGTAACTGTTTTAAAGTCCATAACCATTGGCCTCATGGTAAAATCCCTGAGCGGTTTCCTTCCTCTCCGGCAACTGAGTTAGGAAGGATGCCTATATCTATGTAGTGACTGGTTGTATTGATACATCCAAAGTGTAATTAATAACTTCACCATGCTAAAAGGGATATTCAATGTCCGCTTGTTTTATTTACTTTGCCCATAGGTGCCCTTCTTTGTGAGCTATTGGAAAACCTCCCTGGTCTTTGTTGTTGAATCTGTGTTTGAAATGCACTACTCGACTGAGGGACCATTACAGATAATTGTATGTGTGGGGTACAGAGATGAGGTAGTCATAAAAATATCATGTTAAACACTATTATTGCACAGAGTGAGTCCATACAACTTATGTGACATGCTAAGCAACTCTTTACCCCTGAACTTATTTCGGCTTGCAATAACAAAGGGGTTTGAATACTTAATGACTCAAGTTTTTCCTTAAAAAAAAAGATTTAAAAAAATTGTAAACATTTCAAAAAACATAATTCCACTTTGACATTATGGGGTATTGTGTGTAGGCCAGTTGCACATAAATCTCCATTTTAACCATCTTAAATTCAGGCTGTAACACAAAATGTGAGGCAAAAAGGTCAAGGGGTGTGTGAACGCTTTCTGAAAGGCACTGCAGTACAATTAGAAGTAGAACAGTAGAACGCACCACAGTTGGCCTCGTCCGATCCATCGGCACAGTCCGGGTCCTCGTCACACACCCACAGGGCTGAGATACAGTGCAGGGAGCTCTTACACTGGAACTGGTTGGCAGAACAGGTGCTCTCAGCTGGGGATGGAGACCGATGGCACAGCAGAGAGAGAAGAGACAGGGAGTTAAAACAGGTACATCAACTCTGAAGAATAAAGATGAAAAGAGACGCCGTCACGTGCTATACAAAAAATGACCAGTTAACCAGTCTATATAAAAATGGTAAAACTCCCTCGGCTAATGCAACTGAAGGTACCAAAATGATCAAAAATGACCAAAACAATAGCAATGCACATGCACTGTAGTTGCATCAAATTCACACAAATCATCTTTCTTATATGTGGCAAACACACCTATGGTGTGGAGCAATAGAGAAAGTACAATGATGAGTATATCAGATTCATTTTTCCTCCACACCCTCCTTCCTGCCACAGTACCCTGACACCCAGAGCACAGCTTCCTCTTTCCCAGCAGGGGGGTGGAGGTGGTTAGAGCTCCAGCTGCATCTCTAAACCCTCAGCCCTCCCAGCGTGATTAGCCCTGGTTAAACCTCCCTCTGTCTCAGAAAGACATCCCCTCAGCCCTCAGACGCAGGCTAAACCTCCTTCTGTCTGCCCTAATCTGCACCCTGGGTGAGACTCAGCTCCTGAAATATCCTCTCTGTCTCGCTCTGTCGCTCACACGCGCGCATCATTTTCCAAGCCCTAACGCCGGGGTCGACAATTTACCTGTGTAATGTCAGCTGGCTTGCACTGAGGTGGGAGGGGTGGAAATATTTGAGGTGTGTCCTTAAGAACGTGAGCCAATATGCCAATTTCAGTGAGTGCAACTAGGGATATTTAAGGCCGACAAAAAGCTTGTTTTAGCGGCAAAGCAATTGGTAACGACGTTGATTTTGCCAGAGGATGCGCCTTAATTAAGTATATCACTAGGGCTTTATTGAAACATCATGAATATCAGAACACTCAGACATTCCCCTTTTTATTTATTTTTTAAATCTTGGACATTATTTTTGTCCAGCTTCTGTGAAACATTTGGACTCATTATGTGCTACGCCCATTGCGTGAAAGGTGCTATGCCCATTGCGTGAAAGGTGTCCGCGAACGTAGGGAGCCTGTTTAGGAACAAGTTATCAAAAAAACGTTATTCATTTTGCCCCCCCGAAAAATTTATCTTCCACTTTCCTCGGTTGGAACTTTCAAACCGCGGGAAACCGCGGGGATTGGTGCTGAATCCGCTTTGAGGCTATATTTGCCTGTTTTGTTACCTTTCACTTGGCTAAGTCCCTATGGCCAAATCAACGGCAATGGTAGGCTACAGCTATAGAGAGTAAATCTGGGAGCAGTAACGATGAGTGGATATTCCCCCCTTTGTGGGGGAATATCGTGGTTCAACCCCCTGCTGGTGCAATTGTCTTCTTCTCTGTTCCCAGTGGCCTCGGGGCAACACGGCTCTACCACTGAGCCAGGCCGGGGTTGAATGTGCCTGCAGCCAGAGACTCAGGAGGTGAAGGGAGGGAGATCAGACTGCTTCTAGGGCTGGAGCTCTGAGACGAGTCGTTAACCCACCACTGTGATCTAATAAGGCGTTCATGGATGGCGTGCATGTATGTGTGTGTGTGTGTGTGTGTGTGTCTTGAGACCGTGCTCCAGTCTGTCTTAGAGCTGTCACTTTGATTCGCGATGACAACCAGACAGGTGTGACTACAGGTACTTACTAAGACCCTTCTCTCTGTCTCTCTCACAGACATGAGGAATTGTCTCATAACCTTTACCCGGTGCTGTACATTTCAGACAAACGAAAGAAGCATCCAGAAGTTCAGAACTTTAAAATGTCAGAGGGATAACAAGCAGGGGATGAAACTCCAATCAAAATCCACAGCGAGGTCAAACTAGGTCAACTGAAAGGAAACACACCTCCTTTTCGTATTATAACAAGGACATGTGGCTTTTATTAATAATGGACCTTCCTTGTATCTACGAAGGGAATTAACCAGGTATGGTGGCATGAACATAGAAGGCTGGGGGCTTTCTATAATCCAAAGAGAATTGTTAACAGGGTGAATCATTGACCAAGAGTTGAAGATCAGAGAGGAAGTCACAGAGTCGGTCTGTTTCAGAGTCTGAGTTTCTCTCTACTGTTCCTTTCTTTTCTTGTGTCATTCATCAAAGGGTTGTCTCTCGCTAAAGAAATGACCAGAGTGCCAACAACTAAAAGCCTTTTCAATACTCTATTATCTAAATCTTGCAGAGGCTCATTTTTCATGGCAAGTGAAATTGAAATCCTCCGGCAAAAAGTACAGAGCTGTCAAAACTTTTCATCACATAGTCAGCCTCTTCTTTAAGACCGTATCTATTAAGATCCATCTACAGATGATTTGATTCTTACGGCAGTCCGTCTCGTCCTCGCCGTCTCCACAGTCGTCCTGTCCGTTACAGCGCAGGTTCAGTGGGATGCACTTCTGACGCTTCCTGCATTTGAACTGTCCAGATAGACAGATGTAGGATTCTGTAGAAGGTATGAACAAAAGGTGTTAGCCTTAGCCGGGGTAGTCTACAATGTCGTTTTTGACAGTTGTGGAAACTTTTGGGCGGATTCAGAATAGGATGGATAGCGTCATAATTGATTTATTTACTTTATTTAACCAGGTAAGTAACGAGTATGCATTCTCTTTTACAATAATGGCCAGAAATGTAAAGAAATTCACCACAGTTGGCTTCATCAGAGTTGTCCCCACAGTCGTTCTCCCCATCACAGATAAACGGAGGCAGAGCACAGAGACCAGTTCCACACTGGAACCTCCCTGGCTGGCATTTAAACTCAGCTGTGAGGAAAGAACAGAAACACACACACATTGCACCGACTTTATAGAAACACAGCTAGTGAATAAAACCAGGGAGAAGGGTTGTAACATTTACTGTACTGTACTGTGCAGTTAGTGTCCTGCTCCACTAGAGGGCTGTGAATTGATTGTGTAATTGCGAGTTGTTGTGTAGAGAAAATGTGACCACCCTTACTGGGACCTTGTCAAGTGTATGTGTGTGTTGGTGACTCACGGCAGTCTGGAGGCTCGTCCGACCCGTCCCCACAGTCATCCACCGTGTCACACTTCCACCAGAAGGGGATGCACTCATCTGTCCCACAGCGGAACTACAAGACACAACAAGATTTCATCATCATCATCATCATCCAGGAAGATTTTGGGGACACTAAAGTACCTTAATGAAACCCCTGCTGGTCCCCTCCCCATCTTCCAAAAACATGAAAACACACCTCATCAAAACACACCCCCCCCACTCTCCCTCCAACTAGCACAGGCTTAGCTGGTAGCTGCTTCATTGGGTGGCAGGTACAGTAGCCTTTGTGATTAGAGAGTTGGGCCAGTAACCAAAAGGTCGCTGGTTTGAATTCCGAAGCCGACAAAATCTGACACTGTGCCCTTGAGCAAGGCACTTAACCCAATTGATCCAGGGGTGCTGGACAAGGGTGCCACTGGCCGTGACCCCACACTCCCTATGGGCGTCTCAGGGGGAGTTGGGATATGCAAGAAGCACATTCCCATGAGACACATATTGGACATGTTACAAGTGTATAACATGTCAAATATAAGCACTCCTCTAATTATTCCTCAGGCAATATTTACTTACTTTGACTGTGAAATGTTGTTGTCCCACCTAGCTACCTTAAGATGGATTCACTAGCTGTAAGTGGCTCTGGATAACAGCGTCTGCTGAATGACTCAAATGTAAAATATTTCTGTAAGCAGTAGGAGAAAAGGGCCACTGACCTGGCTGGCTGTGCAGTTGGAAAGGCAGGTCTTGTTTTCTGCAGCCAGGTAGAAGTGGGTGGGGCAGGCACACCTGTAACCTCCCCCAGGGGAGAGCAGACACAGGTGGCTGCAGCCTCCGTTGGTCACCTGACACTGGTGTTTGGGCACTGCGGCGGAGAGAGGGAGACTAAAACCCAACATTCACAGCTACAGCCCTTTCCCCTCCACTCTGCTGTCAGCATCATTAGTCTGAGGGCACATTTGCTCATTACAATTAAAAAATAAACACCTCTCTCTCGCTCAAAGGCATGCAGACACACACACTGAGTGTCTAGACAATTACCGTCGGGTTGGCGGAGAGGGTGGTACACCTTGATGTTGTGGATGGTTCTCCAGTATCTGAGCAGCTCTGCTCCCTGAGCCCCGGAGGTCTTGTGGGCCCGGTTCAGCGACTTGGACTTCTCATCCGTCCAATAGATGACATCCTCAAACAGAGTCAGCGCCGTCACCTCCCAGATGTCTTGACTCGGCACTGGAATGGAATACACACTGATTAATCAGAGTCTGGAATACAGCCAGATCACACACACACAGTAGATTAACATGCCACTTCTACATTACGTTCATCTGATACTGCTTTAGGAGGAATCTGCTGAACACACACACACACACAGCTCGTCCTGAATAATTGCTGTGACAAGCTGCCAGGCTCTGTGGTGTTTTATTGTAGGCAAAGAGAAGTAAAGACGTGACTAAATGGACTGTGTCTGTCAGCATGGCTTAGTAGAGCACGGAGTAGACTATAAGTACTACAGCTAATCACAAACTGGCTGTTGAAGACGAAAGACTGAAATTAAATTAACAATAAAAATACGTTGAGAATGTCGTGACTTCACTTTAATTAACCTCTACAGGATCGGTGTCCTCCCCACGGGACGGTTAAGCTAACGTAGGCTAATGTGATTAGCATGAGGTTGTAAGTAACATGAACATTTCCCAGGACAGACATATCTGATATGGGCAGAAAGCTTAAATTATTGTTAACTTGTTAATTGTTAATTGTCTAACTGCACTGTCCAATTTACAGTAGTTATTACAGTGAAATAATACCATGCTATTGTTTGAGGAGAGTGCACAATTATGAACTTGAAAATGTATTAATAAACCAATTAGGACCATTTGGGCAGTCTTGATACCACATTTTGAACAGATATGCAATGGTTCATTGGATCAGTCTAAAATGTTGCACATACACTGCTGTCATCTAGTGGCCAATATCTAAATTGCGCCTGGGCTGGAATAATACATTATGGCCTTTCTCTTGCATTTCAAAGATGGTACAAATAAAATACAATAAAATGCATGCGTTTTTCTTTGTATTATCGTTTATCAGATCGAATGTGTTATATTCTCCGACATTAATTTCACATTTCCACAAACTTCAAAGTGTTTTCTTTCAAATGGTATCAAGAATATGCATATCCTTGCTTCAGGTCCTGAACTACACGCACTTAGATTTGGGTATGTCATTTTAGGCTAAAATGTATGAAAAGGGTCGGATCCTTAAGAGGTTTTTAAGCCTTGTTTAATAACATGTTTTGTTTGTGAACCAAATAGTACTGGGGGAAAATTGTGTTAGACCGAATGAATAACTAAAAAAAAAGGTGAGAAAAACATTTCTCATTTCTCACAGGTTGAATGCCAGAGATAGATAGCGACTCATTTCAATTAACACCTTGCTTTGAAGTGTATGGAACAGGCATATTAATGACTTGGCTCACGCTCGGTTTCTGTGGAGTTGAATCAATCACGGACAAACCGCTTCACAGTAATGTCAAATGTTTTTATCTAAAGTCTGAAAAAGTACACTCAATTTTATTTGATTTATTTATTTCATCTGTATTTAACCAGGTAGGCCAGTTGAGAACAAGTTCTCATTTACAACTGCGACCTGGCCAAGATAAAGCATAGCAGTGGGACAAAAAACAACAACACAGAGTTACACATGGAATAAACAAACATGCAATCAATAACACAATAGAAAAAGTCTATATACAGTGTGTGCAAATGAGGTAGGATAAAGGGGGTGAGGTAATAAATAGGCCATGGTGGCGAAATTATTACAGTACGGCAAATTAAACACTGGGGTGATAGATGACAATGTCAATGGCAAACTGACCTTAAATCGGCACAAAGTATTATTTTCAATTGAGCCATCAAATGTTGACACAGACAGACAGACAGACAGACAGACAGACAGAGACAGACAGACAGACAGACAGACAGACAGACAGACAGAGAGACACACAGACAGACACACAGACAGACAGACACACAACAGACAGACACACAGACAGACCAAGGGCAACACTCAATTCACTGTCCCTTACCTTTGCGTCGTTTTGAACCGTCCATGTTTGAGAAGAGAATTTGATGCGAGTCAGCCCAGTAAAGTCTTTTTGCCGTGTAGTCGATGGTGAGAGCTGCAGGACTGAATATGTCTGTGTCGCTGATCACCGTCCGGCCGCTGCCGTCCAAACCTATCCTCCCGATATGGGGATACTCTCCACTGTCGATCCAGAACACATAACTACAGAGGAATGGATACAGTTTTCAGCTAGACACCTTAGGCTACACTTCCCCACTTCGTTGGTCAAATGGGCTATGTGAACTGTGAATTGCGGTCGTCTCACTTGGTCATCTTAAGGTTAATGCCCTAACTGTAAGTCGCTCTGGACAAGAGTGTCTGCAAAATGACAAAAATGATGTAAATCTAACTGTAACTTTACTTCTCGTTACGGAGTAGTTTACGTGAGATTTCAAACTCAACATCAAAATGAGTACTAGACTTCAAGAGCCTGAGCAGAAAGTCGGCTGCCTCAGAAACAAAACAGCATAGGTACACTTACTTAATCAGTAACAAACTGATTAGCTGGCATTTCTTTAGACAGTCTGTGGTTTCTCTCGACAGACATAGCTAAATCTCGTTCTGGATTCATTCTCTCCAGACGGTACTGTGACAGATAGCAGCACGGTGTAAAGACAGGTGGAGAAGATGGAGAGTTGTACATGCCCAGTATCAGCATCCAGAGCCAGGTCGGTAGGGATGTCCAGACCGGTGCTGACCAGCACCACAGGATAGAGTCCGTTAGCCTTGGACACCTCCAGACTCTTCTTCCTTATGTCGCACCAGTACAGGTTCTTGCCGATCCAGTCCACGGCTAGAGCACTAGGGGTGGTCGTCCTGTGGATTACCTGTGGGTCAGAGGAGAGGAAACAGGTAGGGACATTTTCTTTCAAATCTCAATATCAAATCATTTCTTGAGTAACAACTAAGTACCTTCATGTGATTGTTTTCAATTCAATTTGTCAAAAAGAAGAAGAAGAGAAAATCTAATCTTCGCAAAAGGGCAATTTCTCAAGCAAGATTTTTCCTAGGACTTGCTGCGTGCTGTCCGAGTGGGGGGAGGGGGAAAACTGAAAAGCGGCTGTCATTGGCAGAGAGTTTGGAAATCTCTTTCTTATTGGTCTATTAACCAACTTGATGGCCTGGTGATGTCACCGTGGCAGGCCAAATCTCCATCCCACCAAAAACAGACTGACATTTCAGGCAGTCTTTTTTTAAAACAGCTCTTACCCAAAAGGACATCGTCATTTTCACAATTTCACTGTATTATTCCAACCTCATAGTGTGGAAGTATATATAGAACACAGGGAAATCATGTTTCTGACTGCACTGGGCCTTTAAAGCAACTCAAGATGAATCAGAAAAGCACCGTAACCCGTTTCGTGGAGCCCTCACATTCTAACCCAAACAGTTGGATTCAGTGACCCCGGGGTTAACGATTGATTGCGTGAAAGGAAGGTAAGCTAGCCCTGGAGTGATTTTGTCGCAAATTAAGAAGACAGTGTGAAAAGCCCGAACGACTCACAACAGCCTTCTATGGGTCTGCACTGCAACAGTTCTAATATCGCCTTCATTCTAGTGATGACATTGGTCCCATAACTACAGAAGCGGTCTCGACTCGGAAGAGTTTCGGCAGCAGTGAGCTACGAATCAGACGGGAGTGATCCTGGGTACAGTAAAGCTATAATGAGTCATTAGCCCCGTATTAACGATAACGAGCCAAGGGGAGCCCCCTTAGGTGCTCAGGTTCTGTTGGCACTCTAACGTCATCCAGACTCTGACCCTGGCCTTTGGAAAGCTAAAATGGGGAGCCATGATTGGAGAGCAGCCATGTTCAAGGACGCGAACACATGCACACTGATACGATCATTGACATTGAGATACCGAGTCAGAGATCTTCCTCTGTGTAGCAAGAAAGCACATTTCGTACTGTATCTACGGTGCATAACATGATCATGACAGGGTTCAGTAACACTTGAACTGTTCGTCATAACAGCATGATGATATTGTCATAAATATGACGGCAACAAAACATCATAAAATACAGCTGAACCTAAACCAACAGCCGTTGTTCTGTGCCAAACACCATAAACTAATACTCAGCCATCAACTGCATAATGCTGTGAACTATTAACAAGGGGGTTTAGGCCCAAAACCATAAAGTATTTCCCGAGGTGTAACGAAAACAAAGTTTTACAAAGAAGCTGTGTGTCTAAGGAATTATCCACACTCTATAGTGTACATTGTTTGACAATGGAATGCATTAAAATCTCATTCCGCATTAGGCGCTACATGACCATAATCCCTCCTGTAGAATAAATTGTTTTATGTGCTCCGGCTCAACCTTCAGCCAGGGAAGACTGTCACCTTTAGTCACATTTAAACCGCTGCACAGTCAGGGCGTTTAATTCTAGATTTATAAAGCAGCTATAGACCTTCTCAACATCTCATCTCTAACAGTGTAATCTTGCCTCGTGGGGGGGATGAGAGCGAGAGAGAAAATGGATAAAGTGCATCCTTCCCTCAGGCTCATACGTTAACCACTACCACAAGAACACTATCTCACCACACACCTTCGTCAGGCTAATGTAGAACACGGTTGGGGTCAATTTGAATTGAAGACACTCAATTCAGGAAGTGATTTGAATAAATTACAAATGAGTCAACTTTTGAAATATATAGCTTCTCCTTGTAATGAACACGATGGGAGACAGAGCTGGTTTCAAGCGCAGGGCGCAGCAGGTGTTTATTGTAAAGGACCACAGGAGGCAGGTAACTGGGTCCAGGGGCAGGCAGAAGTTCATACACAGGGCGTCCAAAAAGGCAACAGTACAGGCAGGGAAAAGGCTAGTAACGTCGTCCGGGAGATCAGGCAAAAGGTTGATAACAGGAAATCTGATAGGCTAAAGTACAGGCAGGGAATAGGCAAAAGGCGTCGTTAGTGAGGCAGGCAAAAACTATCAGATACGGGAGGATTATGTTACAGGAAAAACAGGGCTCCGAATAGAAGAGTGTCACAAAACAAACCATACCTCACAGTGATGGTGTGCAAAGACTGAACTAAATAGTGTGTGATAATGACATGCAGGTGATTAGAATTCAGGTGATTGGGATCTGGAAATTGAGCTGTGCTCAGGGGATCTAGGTGTTTGAGAGTGTGAGCTGGAAAGTGGACTGGAAAGTGAGCTGCGTTCAGGGGATTTAGGTGTTTGAGAGTGTGAGTTGGGAGCAGACGTTACACTCCTCTTCCGTTTTTTTTGAGAAGTCATTGAAAAGAGACGCCCTTTTTTTCAATTTTTGAATTGGAATCTGTTAACTTCCTGAATTGAATAACTTCTATTCCAATTTACCCCAAACCTGATGTATAAGCCGGTACTCTACTGTACCTTTAGGTCGCTCCCATTCAGTCGCATTCTGTTTATCCTCCGTTGGGTTAGGGCAGGAGAGCTCGAGTCGATCCAGTAAATCAACTCCTTCCTGTAGTCAAAGTCCACTGCTATAATGTTACTGAGGCCCTGCGGGACACAATCATAAGGTACATGTTGTACTGTTGGTACAAAAAAATACCTCATTAAATATTGAGCAATTGCTTTGCATAATTGGTTGGGGAGAGACATGTACTCAAGTGAGATGATCAATAAAAAGAGTCTGTGCATAAGAAAAATCCTCCGTCCTTAAATATTGAGCTGGTTAAAAAAAAAGGAACACTTCTCTTTGTGTGTCTTACCTGTTTTAAAGGAGTGTATTTGGATCCATCAGTGCTTATTTTCCTGATGTCGTGATGGTCGGCCAGAATCAGGAAGGGCTCTTCAGCTGAAGAAAATACAAGAAAAAGAAAAAAATACAGCAATTACACGACGACGACGACTAACAATATAGTCCAAAGAAATAATCTGATAGACATGTGTGACTCTTCAGTACCATCACTATGCAGGGGCAACTGTAGCAGTATGCTCTCAGAGATAATGGCTTGTGAAAATATTCACTCCACTTGGCATTTTCCCTATTTTGTTGCCTTACAACCTGGAATTAAAATTGATTTTTTTGGGGGGGGGGTTTGTAATAATTTCATTTACACAACATTTACAACACTTTGAGGATGCAAAATATTTTTTGGTGTGAAACAAAACAAATAAGACAAAAAAACAGAACATGCATAACTATTCACCCCCCCCAAAGTCAATACTTTGTAGAGCCACCTTTTGCAGCAATTACAGCTGCAAGTCTCTTGGGGTATGTCTCTATAAGCTTGGCACATCTAGCCACTGGGATTTTTGCCCATTCTTCAAGACAAAACAGCTCCAGCTCCTTCAAGTTGGATGGGTTCCACTGGTGTACAGCAATCTTTAAGTCATACCACAGATTCTCAATGGGATTGAGGTCTGGGCTTTGACGAGGCCTTTCCAAGAC
Organism: Oncorhynchus tshawytscha; assembly: GCF_018296145.1. Lineage (NCBI taxonomy): Eukaryota > Metazoa > Chordata > Actinopteri > Salmoniformes > Salmonidae > Oncorhynchus > Oncorhynchus tshawytscha. The sequence goes on from NC_056435.1 coordinate 10,902,036, forward strand.
ATTTAAATGTTTCCCCTTAAACCACTCAAGTGTTGCTTTAGCAGTATGCTTAGGGTCATTGTCCTGCTGGAAGGTTGAACCTCCGTCCCAGGCTCAAAGCTCTGGAAGACTGAAACAGGTTTCCCTCAAGAATTTCATTGTATTTAGCGCGCCATACATCATTCCTTCAATTCTGACCAGTTCCCAGTCCCTGCCAATGAAAAACATCCCCACAGCATGATGCTGGGATGGTTTTCTAGGGTTGAGAGGTGTTGGGTTTGCGCCGGATGTAGCGTTTTCCTTGATGGCCAAAAAGCTACATTTTAGTCTCAACTGACCAGAGTACCTTTTTTCATATGTTTGTGGAGTCTCCCACATTCCTTTTGGTGAACCCCAAACATGTTTGCTTATTTTTTTCTGGCCACTCTTCCGTAAAGCCCAGCTCTGTGGAGTGTACGGCTTAAAGTGGTCCTATGGACAGATACTCCAATCTCCGCTGTGGAGCTTTGCAGCTCCTTCAGGGTTATCTTTGGTCTCTTTGTTGCCTCTGTGATTAATGCTCTCCTTGCCTGGTCTGTGAGTTTTGGTGGGCAACTCTCTCTTGGCAGGTTTGTTGTGGTGCCATATTCTTTCAATTTTTTAATAATGGATTTAATGGTGTTCCGTGGGATGTTCAAAGTTATATAATATTTTTTTATAACCCAACCCTGATCAGTACTTCTCCACAACTTTGTCCCTGACCTGTTTGGAGAGCTCCTTGGTCTTCATAGTGTCGCTTGATTGGTGGTGCCCCATGCTTAGTTGTTTTGCAGTCTCTGAGGCCGTTCAGAACAGGTGTATATGTACTGATCATGTGACAGATCATTTGACACTTAGATTGCACACAGGCTGACTTTATTTAATTAATTATATGACTTCTGAAGGTAATTGGTTGCACCAGATCTGATTTAGGGGCTTCATAGCAAAGGGGGTGAATTCATATGCACCCACCACTTTTCTGTTTTTTATTTTTTCAATTTTTTTGAAACAAGTAATTTTTTTCAATTCACCAATTTGGACTATTTTGTGTCCATTACATGAAATCGAAATAACATTCCATTTAAATTACAGGTTGTAATGCAACAAAATAGGAAAAATGCCAAGGGGGGTGAATACCTTTGCAAGGCACTGTAGCTCATCATTACTCATAAAGTCATTACTTTTAATGCATTGTCTCATTATCCTACAGCAGGTGCAGTAACGTTACAGTCAGAGGCTCTGGAGGTGTCAATCTTATACAACCACTGATTTCCTCCCTAGCTCCAAGCCCTAGTATATATCACCATCACAGGCTATTATTTGACTGGGCTCACTACAGGTACCTTCCCATAGAGATAGAACAAGTGGTTTTACGTCATACATATTCTAGTGTCCTCTTTTAACTAATCAGGATCCTCGTTCTGACGGCAAGATAATTCCCCTTTGATTTCCCGAAGTCCCTGATTTAAAAAAAAAAAATCAAGCAGGAAGGTGGGTGACAGAGGATCAGACACATGGGAAGATGTGTAAGAAGGAAGAGAGAGAAGATGGAGAGAAGGAATGGGACGAACGAAGATGGAGAAAGTGGTACCTCAAGCAGCAGAGGCACAGATACAAGGACAGATGGGTAAGATGAGAGAGAGAGAGATAGAGGGAGAGAGAGAGAGAGAGAGAGAGAACAAAAAAAAGAACAGAAGAGAAAATGATGGAGGTAGAGACAGAGGTATACCTGAGAGAGACCTGCAGCTGTGCGAGTTCTTAGCTGGCGCCTCGTAGCCGTCTGCACACAGACACTTGTAAGATCCGTATGTGTTGACGCAGAGCTGGCTACAGGGGAAGTCGGATGAACACTCGTCAATGTCAACACACGTTTGGCCATCGTTCTTCAAGCGAAATCCCGGCCAACACTTGCACTGGATCGGACGTGAGGGAGAAATTGAGAGCCATTATTTTTCTAACAGAATCCATGTGCGGAGGCACTGAATTAATCAATAGAAAAGTCACGGGGTACTGTCGCCATCGGGTGTGACTACTGACTATACAGGGATACTATGACACAAAGGGATTTAGTAGGTTCTGAGTGCAAAATCCATGGTTTGTTTTGTTGGCGAGCCACTCTGGTATGCACATCTTACAGAGTATGGATTTAAATCGACAACCTATGGCTTACAGCAACCAGGCAGATCCCAACATATAAACTGTACTGTATGTACCGGGGTCATGGTTATTAAGTATGAGTAGCACAAACAAACACATATGGTAAGCCAGAAGCAAGTCCACATAGAATGTTGATTTAGGTTCTGTTTGTTTTATTGTTAAACATGATAATATATGGAATGTAGTAACACCGGTGTTAAATCCTATCATTATAGAGAAATTTGCAAAACATCAATAAACAGTTTTCACGAAGCCTTAGTTTTATGTTGTAAGAGCTTAGTGGTTTACCATACTTAGAGCTATATCGTGTGTGTGTGTGTGTGTGACTCTGAGAAATAACCTTGTACAGTTCATGACTTGCGATTCTGTGTGTGTGTGTGTGTGTGTGTGTTAGTGTGTGTGTGTCTGTGTGTGTGTGTGTGTGTGCGTGCGCAATTCTGAGAAAGCGAGCAGGGGTACCTTCCTACCTTGTAGCCTACAGGCAGGTTTTCACAGTCCTGTGTGCATCCACTGACTCGACGGTTCAGACACTCATTGACGTGACAGTTCCTCTCGTCTGACGCGTCCCCACAGTCATCCCTCCTGTTACACAGGCTGGCCAGCGAGACACAGCGGCCGTTGACACACATGAAGAAAGAGCCGTTGCACAAGCTTTCTACAGAACAAAGTGGTACGTGTTAGATTTGAACTTTCTGTGAAAGCCAGGAATGCAAGACTCCTGAATTCCCGGAACCAGATTAAGCCTTGTCCTAGATAAAAAAATGTAAAAAAAATGTTTGTTGTTGTTGTCAAGTACTTGGCTTAATCTGGGTCTGGGGAACCGGCCAACATAATTAACAGTCAATTAAACATATTTCTATCAACCAGGAATGTGTACACATAGGGGTGTACCTGTGCCAGTGCACCTGCCCCTTTGCCCTCCTACTCGCCAACTGCCCTTCTGGGTGGTGGTATTTGTATATATTTTTGTACACAGGTTTTGACGTTGTTGTTCTGAACTCACTGTCCGAAATTCGTTGTGATGTCGTCAAGTTCGCCACCCCGTCATTTGTGCCTGTTTGTCGGCCCTGTATGGAGTTCGTGCCCGGATTCCAAACATGTACGGCTTGATGCAGTCACAGATCGAATTTTTATATATATTTTTGGCACTTTTACTCTTTTTTTCTCCGTTATTTCGTGATATCCAATTGGTAGTTACAGACTTGTCACATCCCTGCAACTCCCCTATGGACTTGGGAGAGGCGAAGGTCGAGAGCCATGCATCCTCCAAAACACGACCCAACCAAGCCAGCCACACCAATGTGTCGGAGGAAACACTGTGCAATTGGCGACCGAAGTCAGCTTGCAGGCACCCGGCCCGCCACAAGGATTCGCTAGAGCGCGATGGGACAAGGACATCCCGGCAGGCCAAACCCTCCCCTAACCTGGACGACGCTGGGCCAATTGTGCGCTGCCTCATGCGTCTCCCGGTCACGGCCAGATGTGACACAGGCCGGGATCGAACCTGGGTCTGTAGTGACGCCTTAGACCACTGCACCACTCGGGAGGCGCAAGCAACAGTACTGATACAACAGCATAACTTTTGATTCACACTTGATAACACTTGATTTACATCATCGTCAATATTCGGCCTGGTTGGCTGATAGCCGGCATGCAGCAGAGAGAGGCAGAAAGACAGAAAGGAGCGGCTCCATCTACGACCCAACTCCATCCCTTCTTCAGTCGGGAGTCGCAAACGAGTGTCATGGCAGCAGCAACCGAGGTAGCCAAGACGTTCATCCATGTTTCTCTCAAAGAACACATTTCGAAGTGTTTGACTACTTCTCTGTATCGTTCCAAGGTTACGTTTCGGCACCAACTCCGAATTCTTAAGGTTAGGCATTAACCCCGAATGGTTAAGGTAAGTGTTAAGGTTTGGGATAGGTGTAAAACAAAAATATTAAAAATAACCTATTGGTGGATTTAAACATGCATCCTTTGGGCACTTAGGAACCAGAGGCGGATGCTTCGGCCCATCTGCCATCCACGTCTCCAATGTCTACTTGAAGGTAGCCAGCCAGCCCATATATCATGAGTCAGAAGATCATAGATATTATATTATAAAGAGCATTGAAGATAAATCACAATCATTTTGAGCACCTGCCCCCTGAAATGTCCGAGCACGGCCCTGCTATCAACTCAATTTGTATCAGCCCTGTTCCCAGCAGGGCTATGAGCATAACGTGTTCGTAATAGGCTCAAACCAGCCGGGACATGGTGAGACTGGGGTGGTCTGTACCTCTTCTGTTCTCTCTCTCACACACACACATAAACACACACACGTGTGTTGTATCAGATGAAAGGCTTGCCTGCAGCGGAACACTTGGGGTTGTGTGGCAGCTCGTCTGATTGGTCGAGACAATCGGGATGGCCGTCACACTCCCACTGGACTCTGGGTAAACAGCGACCATCTGTGCAGCGGAACTCCCCCAGACTGCAGGACCCATACTCTGTAGGACACAGGAGGCGGGATGTGCAGTCAGAACACAACAAGAGGAAATACAAGAGGAAGATAGAGAGAGAGAGAGAGAGAGAGAGAGAGAGAGAGAGAGGAGAGAGAGAGAGAGAGAGAGAGGAGAAAGAGAGAGAGAGAGAGAGAGAGGAGAGAGAGAGAGAGAGAGAGAGAGAGAGAGAGAGAGAGAGAGAGAGAGAGAGAGAGAGAGAGAGAGAGAGAGAGAGAGAGAGAGAGAGAGAGAGAGAGAGAGAGAGAGAGAGAGAGAGAGAGAGAGAGAGAGAGAGAGAGAGAGAGAGAGAGAGAGAGAGGAGAAAGAGAGAGAGAGAGAGAGAGAGAAGTTCTTACTACACTCCGGGGTCTCATCGGAGCCGTCTCCACAGTCATCATCACGGTCACAAGCGAACCGCTGTGGGATGCAGACCTGATTACGACACTGGAACATTCTCTCCATGCACGTGTTGTTGGGGGCTGTGATAAGAAATATGCGGAGGGAGGGCCAATTTGTTAATGAAATACCTGAGATATTTTCACACCATACACCCCTCTCAAAAAGGATCTGAACTTGTATAGGAATGTGGACATTATTAACAGGGTATACTATATACACAAAAGTAGGTGGACACCCCTTCAAATTAGTGGATTTGGCTACTTCATCCACACCCGTTGCTGACAGGCGTATAAAATCGAGCACACAGCCATGCAATCTCAATAGGGAAACATTCGCAGCAGAATGGCCTTACTGAAGAGCACAGTGACTTTCAATCTGGCACCGTCATAGGATGCCATCTTTCCAACAAGTAAGTTTGTCAGATTTCTGCCTTGCTAGAGCTGCCCCCGGTCAACTGTAAGTGCTGTCATTGTGAAGTGGAAACGTCAAGGAGCAACAACGGCTCAGCCGCAAAATGGTAGCCCGCACAAGCTCACAGAACGGAACCATCGAGTGCTGAAGCTTATAGCGCGTAAAAAGTGTCTGTCCTCAGTTGCAACACTCACTACCGAGTTCCAAACTGCCTCTGGAAGCAACATCACCACAATAACTGTTAGTCGGGAGCTTCATGAAATGGGTTTTCATGGTCGAGCAGCCGCACATAAGCCTAAGATCCCCATGCCCAATGCCAAGCAACGGCTGGAGTGGTGTAAAACTCGCCGCCATTGGCCTCTGGAGCAGTGGAAACGAGTTCTCTGGAGTGATGAATCACCATCTGGCAGTCCAACGGACGAATCTGGGTTTGGCAGATGCCAGGAGAACGATTTGGGGAAGGCCCTTTCCTGTTTCAGCATGACAATGCCCCCGTGCACAAAGCGAGGTCCATACAGAAATGGTTTGTTGAGATCGATGTGGAAGAAATTGACTGGACTGCAGAGAGCCCTGACCTCAACCCCATCGAACACCTTTGGGATGAATTGGAACGCTGACTGCGAGCCAGGCCTAATCACCCAACATCAGTGCCCGACCTCAGTAATGCTCTTGTGGCTGAATGGAAGCAAGTCCCTTCAGCAATGTTCCAACATCTAGTGGAAAGCCTTCCCAGAAGAGTGGAGAGCTGTTAGAGCAGCAAATGGGGGACCAACTCCATATTAATGCCCATAATTCTGGAATGAGATGTTCAACGAGCAGGTGTCCACATACTTTTGGCAATGTAGTGTATGTGTCAGTGGGAAATATTGTTTTACAGTACTGCAGGGGATGGAGGGCCGATTATTTTTATATATTTTTCTTATAACAGAAACGTATCGAGTCATTTCTGCTTTACAATGGGGATTCTGAACACACAATGACAAATGTAATGAGACATTTTTGCTTTATAAATGGGACTGAGTCTGACTGCTATGATTGTTTTCTGTTTGGTTTCTGTCTGGAGGCCTTCAGAGGACAATACCTTATGACAGACACATATTGAGACATTTGTGCTTTACAAAGGGGATTCTGAGTGACTAAAATATGACTGTGCGCTTTCGGGTTCGGAGGCCTTCAGAGGACAATGCACTATGACAAACATGTATCGAGACATTTGAGCTTCAGAAAAAGGGTCTCGGAATACACTGTCAGACACATATTGAGATATTTGTGCTTTAAAAAAGGGACTGAGTGACTACACTATGACTGTGTGCTTTCTGTCCAGAGGCCTTCAGAGGACAATGCACTATGACAAACATGTATTGAGACATTTCTGCTTTACAAAAGGGACTTGGACTAGACTGTTAGACACATATCATTATTATTATCATTATAATATGTGCTTTAGAAAAGGGAGTGACTACACTATGACTGTGATTTCTGTTGGAGAACTTCAGAACAATATTATTACCACAGCCAGCAGCAGAGAGCTCATCACTCCCATCTGGACAGTCCCTCTCCCCATCACAAAGCCAGTGTTTGGGGACGCAGGCGTACGACTCTGGGCAACTAAACAACCCTGGGCCACAGGTAGCCATACCTGGATATGTACAATAGGAGTCGTGGTCAAAATATTATTTTACCGAACTGAAGAATCTTTAGCCTGAGTGGCAGTCTGTTTTAGCTCGCTTACCAACTCCTTGAGGAATTGTCACGCCAAACATGTTTGGTATGATAATGAGTGACAAGGATTTGGCAAAGACAGCAGAAACAGACTGACAGTCAGGCTACAAAATCTGCACAATTACAGTAATAGAAATATAGATGTTTACAATACTTTCTGAGGTCTGTGCAAATATGACTGAAAAACAGGAAATCCATATCGCTGTTTGTAGCAAATTGCTCATCCATATATCTCCACCAAGGATGTATCTCATAAAATGTAAAATATCTTAAATTAATCTTTCCCTGTCTCTTTTTTTGTTGTTGTACTTTTTATGCCTTTTTCTCCCCAATTTTGTGATATCCAACGAGAATTTATCTCATAAAATGTCAAATTAATCTCTCCCTGTCCCCTTTTTTTGGGTACTTTTTACCCCTTTTTTGCAATATAATTGGTAGTTACAGTCTTGTCCCATCGTTGCAACTCCCATACGGACTCTGGAGAGAGATGAAGGTCGAGAGCCATGTGTCCTCCGAAACATGACCTCGCCAAGCTGCACTGCGTCTTGACACACTACCCACTTAACCCAGAAGCCAGCTGCAACATTGTGTCGGAGGAAACACCGTACAGCTGGCGCCAGGCTGCCACAAGGAGTCGCTAGTGCATGATGGGACAAGGACATCCCAGCCAGCCAAACCTCCCCCTAGCCCGGACGCCGCTGGGCCAATTGTGCGCCGCCTCATGGGTCTCCCGGGCGCGGCCGGCAGCAACACAGCCCGGGATCGAACCCGGATCTGTAGTGACGTCTCAAACACTGCAATGCAGTGCCTTAGACCGCAGCGCGACTCGGGAGGCCCCTTTTCCCTGTCCCTTTGATGCTGATTTATGGCCGTTCTCTACATTTTCTACACACATTTGAGTCAACATAATGTAAATCAATTCAGGCGTGTTTTCTTACCACAGATCTCTGCGCTCTCGTCCAATCCATTGCCACAGTCGTCCTCTCCGTCACAAAGCCACTGCTTGGCGATGCACTTGTTCTTAGAGCAGGCAAACTGGTTCCACAGGCAGGACAAGTCTAGACAGAATGCAATATAACATATTATATGGTATTTCATTGGGACAGGAAGCATGTAAACGTCTTCACAATTAACCATGCCGAGAGCAGTGATAAATGTGTGATTTAGTACGGTAGTGTATGTGTGCAAAGTCCAAATGGGCCCAGGTTTCAACTGTTATAGAGTAATATGACATTGCAGTCAAGGCACATACAAGAAAGAAGGTAGGTCTTTGTGCAGAAGAGGTGAAGGAAATAATATCGCATAGGTAACCAATTTTGAAGCAAATTATTCTAATGCGGCTGGAAAATTATATCACTTTATCAATGTCACCTGTGAAATTAGATACACCAACATGGCAAAACCCTTCTCTCAGTCGTAAGCACTTTCAAAGCAATGCTTGTCTTACAGTCAAACCATGTACAAAGGAGTGCCAAGTGAGGTAAAAAATAATTCAGCCTTAGCAAGCAGAGAGAGAGAGAGAGAGAGAGAGAGAGAGAGAGAGAGAGAGAGAGAGAGAGAGAGAGAGAGAGAAAGAGGGAGAGATAGAGAGAAGGGAGATGAGAGAGGGAGAGACAAAGAAAGAGAGAGAAAGAATTGTCTGTTTATTTGTTTGCATTCCACATCAATTTTATGATGACACTGCGGAGCTGCTTCCTTTGCTCCCTGGGCATTCAGAGAGCAACCATTAGCAATGACTGTGTGGCTGTATGGACAAGGTCAGTGTGAACTAGCCACACAAACAGCGGGCGCCAACAACACTGTGTGTGCATCCAACCGCTACTGGCTGGGACTCGTTCAAATACACAGGCGATGAGCAAATCCACAACAAATATAAATAGGATATTTGCTATTGCTATTCTGTTTGCGTGACGACAGCATCGTCTACTGCTCTGCCCTGAGGAACCAACCGCAGGAGTGAAACATCTCCTTCTGTCAGTATTCCTCAGGAGGGGCTTTGAACAGTGATTTTGGGAGAATTCGACATAGGGGTCAAATCAGGGATGGAAACATTGGGCTCAGCGGGAAACACCCCTTCACTGCTTCCTTTAATGACCCACATGAACGAACCCCCAACACAGGGTTATCTTATCTTCTTATCTGGCCGTATTGACCGAATGTATTGACCAGACACATCAAGGGTTACAGGAGAAAAATGGGAAATTGTTCAACTTAGAAATTCTCCATTATATTTGGACCCTACAACATAATGATCCAATCGCTCCTTTGAACAGAGTCCTTTGAGCGATTGAGACTCTCTCTCTCTCATCAGTGTCAGTGGATACAAATCAGCGCAATGTGCTTGCGAAAATAAATGTCATGTGAATAAATGTTATAGAAATATGTCTATCACACCACACTGGAATTCATCTGCTCCGTCTTCACAGTCTTTCACTCCGTCACACAGCCAGACAGTGTGGATGCAGTTTCCACTGGGGCAAGCAAAATGGCCCTCCTCACATCTCTTTCTGAGGGAAGGAGCTGGGGAGAAACCAGAAGCCAAGGTACATTCAGAACAATAAACTACGAGGCCGACTCATTTTCAAAATATCTTAAAATGCATCCCACTAGGCCTGGTGTCTGTCTGGTACACGGCCACATCGACAGTAGCCGATAGAACTGGCGGAACAGAAGAGGAAAAAGGAAGGATAAAAACATACTCTGGCAGTTGGTTTCATCTGCATAATCCCCACAGTCGTTGGCTCCATCACACATCCAGGAGGGGTGGACACAGAGGGAGGTAGAGTTGCAGCTGACGAACACTGTCTCCTTCACCCCCAGCATGTAGTAACCCAAGCAGCCCGTGTTGCCTAAAGGAAGTGGGCATTCGACCGGCATATCCAAAGCCTAAGGTTAGCGATTGATATTCCCGGCTATACATCGTCTTATCTATAATGGTGTAGTGCCCTGATATTAATAACAACTACAAAAAAATCACTTGAAATTCCAGGGAGCGGATCTTCCTTATTCTCTTTTCTCTAACATTAATGACACACATGACCAGGCTAGCCTACAGACCTGCTACGTGGGAAAGGTAATGTTGTCGCACCGCAGAAAGATACAGTGTAGCGCCTTAACAAAGATAGTGGTTCGCCTGAACAAAGATAGTGGGTCGCCTGAACAAAGATACGGCACGGCGCTTTAACAAAGGCTTATCTTACTGCAGTTCTTCTCATCTGAGGCGTCGGGACAGTCGATGAGCTGATTGCAGCGGGCCGAGGCCGGGATACAAACCCCGTTCAGACAACGCCAGTCTGAGGGAGAGCATGTGGAATCTGGAGAGAAAATACAGAGCCGAAAAGAAAGGGGGGGGTTGAAATATGTTGTATTTGAAATCCCATCTCTTTGGTTCATCGTCAGGTGGACTAGAAGGAGGTACTGGAAAGAATAGACCATATTATCCCTGCTTGGAGAAATGTTCCTCTATGAAATCTAACAGGAGAGACAAGGAGTTCACCCCAAAGCTATTCATTTGTTTATACAGTAGTAATGTAGTACAGATTATGTTGTCTGTCAGACTGGGCATGTACATTCATCAGATTCTTATTACTCACGGTTACAATAAACCTCGTCGGAATTATCTCCACAGTCGTTGACCCCGTCACAAACCCGCCTATTGGCCACACAGCGCTGGTTATAGCAGCTCTTGAAGCCCCGTCTACAGGTTCTGTTATCTGCAAGAGAGGAAGAGGAGTAAAAGAGGGAGAGGGAGAAAAACGAAAGAGATTACAAAAAAAAGACACTTTAGGAAGAGATTCGACCAAAGGGATTACATGACATCCACTTTAATACCGTTCCTCTTCTCCTTCGTGGGTTTCGGGAAGTGAGCGAGTCTGAACTCATTCTACTGGACAAGAACCCGGCGGGGCTTGGTAGGGATTTTCATCTGAGCACTGGTGAACTAGTACAGTAACACATGTTTGGTGTTTACTTACCGCAGTATTGCATTTTCTCATCCGACTTGTCTTTGCAGTGTGCTATTCCGTCACACGTCAGCTGATAGTCGATACACTCCCCGTTCCCACACTCAAACTCAATGTGGATGTTACAGGAGGAGTTCTCAGCTGCAAAAAGAAGAGAGAATCAATATTTTTCTGATTGATTCCTCATCCAAAACAGATGGGTCTGCTTTCTGCTATATCCATCCCAGACAGACTCCAACAAACATGCTTCTTCATTGCCCCTCACATGGCTTCATCTGACAGTAGCACTGTCCGATGCCTATTGTCTATTAGCAAGACGTTCACATGGTCCTTTGAGCCGGATGCTGTTTCCCAATGAATTAGAGGGGGGAAATGACAAGGTACTAGACTTACATACACATCTGTTATCTTCCAGTAGTAGTCTCTCTCCTCTGCAGCTACAGTTGACTGTGCCGTGAGGGGTCAGAAGACAAAGGTCATGACATCCACCGTTCAGCACTGTGCAAGGGGACAGTTCACCTGGGAAAACAGAGCATTATGGGTACTGTAGTACATCATCTTACAGAAAACACACATCAACCTCCAGATGCCATGCTTTACTTCCTACTTGCAGTGCCTCCCATAAAGAGTTTCAGCTTCCAAATATTTGAACTCGAGCACTGAAAACTTTTCAAGGTCAGTGTTGTGGTAGGAAGGTAGACTTCTCTGTTGGGGACCCGCTTTGAACTGTGTTTGGCTCGGACAGTGGTATGGAGAGGTAAGCTATGAACCATGCCATCATGCTGCCCCCTTAGTACCCACATGTCTGCTCATTTCAGTCAGTCAGTCAGTCAGAGAGAGAGAGAGAGAGAGAGAGAGAGAGAGAGAGAGAGAGAGAGAGAGAGAGAGAGAGAGAGAGAGAGAGAGAGAGAGAGAGAGAGAGAGAGAGAGAGAGAGAGAGAGAGAGAGAGAGAGAGAGAGAGAGAGAGAGAGAGAGAGAGAGAGAGAGAGAGAGAGAGAGAGAGAGAGAGAGAGAGAGAGAGAGAGAGAGAGAGAGAGAGAGAGAGAGAGAGAGAGAGAGAGAGAGAGCTCAGATGGTACAGATTCAGCTGAAGCACTGTGCCAAGCTTGGGTTCTGGTGAAGCACAGGCCAGGCAACATGTGGTAGCCTGCGGCACTGGAGGTTGGGATTTTTGGAGTTGTTTATTCAATAATGTAATAATTTTCATGCCAAATGGTCAAACTCAGCTACACAGGGTTGTAAACCACATGCAAACCATCACAGGCTGCGATGTATAGAAGACTCCCATGTTGACAAGTGAGTTTTGCTTTGATGTAATGTATAGGATTCACTTACAATTGTTGGTATTGTTGGAAACTGCAACAATACCCATTGGCTGGTTGGGGATGTCGGCTCTGAGGACCTTGATGTCGCCACCTGTGTACTTATTGGAGCGTACCACCGCCCTCCGTACCCAATCAGACCAGAACAGGAAGTTCCCATAGATAGCCAGGCCAAAGAAGGTTCCTGGACCTGACTTCACAATCACCTACAGAATGAACGGAATAAGAAAATGGTGTCAAATTGGTTTTATGCTCATGTTTTAGTCATTAGTTTAGTCATAATTTTGGTTGAAATACATCAACGGAACCTTGGACGTCACATACTCAAGCATGAGAAGAGGTATGAGAGCTGGAATCATTTCCAAATCTGATGGTACACTCTTAGAAAAAAGGTTTCCAAAAGGGTTCTTCAACTGTCCCCATAGGATAACCCTTTTTGGTTCCAGGTAGAACTCGTTCTGGTTCCAGGTAGAACCCTCTGTACAAATGGTTCTTCACGGAACCCAAAAGGGTTCTACCTGGAACCAAAAGGGTTCTTACAAGCAACCACAAAGGGTTCTTCATGGGGTTTTCCTATGGGGACAGCCAAAGAACATTTTAAGGTTCTATAGCATCATTTTTTCTAAGGTTGTACAAGATATGACTTAACCATTCTATTCCGAACAACATACAGTATATATGTATACAGTATATCTATTTTGTTTCTTCTCCTTACATATCTGTGTGAGCCATCATATTCACATCGTTCAATCTTTCCCAGGCTGCCATCGGAGAAGAAGAGTTTCTCGGCGGTGTGGTCGATGGTGAGTCCATTAGGTGTGAGGATGTCCGTGGTGATGACACTCTGGATGTTGTTTCCTGACAGGGTGGACCTCATAATGCTGGGGCGCAGTTCATTCCAGTTCGTCCAGAACATCAGGCTGCGTCAGCAGCGAAAACAAAAACACCAGTGAGACTTTCACCGAAGCAAACGGGTGGGATGCACCTCCGTTCAATATATTGCAAACATCCATCAAGCATCAGAGTCTGCACTGCGTGATCATTTCCATAAAAATAAAAAAACAACAACATGTTTCCAGGAAAACGCAAACAGGCTTTTTCTATCTCGATTTTCTAAAGATATAAACGTGTTTCGATCCTCACATTCTAAAGCAAAATAATTGACACATTTTTAAGACTGCCTCGTGTTCTTGTGAAAGAAAACAGGGTATAAAAGGGAGGCAAAGAAAACATAAAAGAACCGTAAGACATTATGATCAGTAACAAATGATGATAAAACACTTCTGACACTCCCCCAGAGCAGTTATAAAACTCATTCCCCTGATAGCAGAAGTTTTCAATAGATTTGCTAACTGAATACATAACACAACCCATATACCCAAGTGAGCATCTACTGAAGGCCAATAAGGGTATGTAAGTGTGTATAAGACAATAGGAGCAAGGAAGTTTTAACACCTACTTCTGACACTCCTCCAGAGCCAGATTATGTGGGTGGTCGTCCTCTGCCAGTGTCACCACAGCCTCTCTGGTGAAGGCCCCGGGGAGGCTCTGGTTCAGGCTGTGCCTGCTGACAGTGGCTGTGGTGGAGCTGGTCCAATAAAGTGAGTCCCAGGCTCCATGGTATGCTAGGCCCTCCACTGACCCCACATCTACACAGGAACAATAACACTGATATAATGAAGCAATAAGGCATGGGGGTGTGTGGTATATGGCCAATATATCACGGCTAAGAGCTGTTCTTAGGCACGACGCAACACAGAGTAAGCCGTGGTTAGCCATGGTATATTGGCCAAATACCAAAACACTGAGGTGTCTTATTGCTATTATAAACTGGTTACCAACAAAATCAAAACAGTTCAAAGTATTTTTTTGTCATACCTGTGGTGTACGGTCTGATATATCACAGCTTTCAGCAAATCATCATTCAGGGCTCAAACCACCCAGTTTATAACACTGAATATAACATTGACATACACTGAATAACATTATCTGACTTTTGGTTAAGAGCTCAACAAACACACGTGATACTTTCCAATGCAGAGAGTGGATTTGTCTTTTCTTTCATGGTAAAGTAAGAATATTATATATATATATATATACACAGTGGGGGGGGAGTATTTAGTCAGCCAATTGTGCAAGTTCTCCCACTTAAAAAGATGAGAGAGGCCTGTAATTTTCATCATAAGTACACTTCAACTATGACAGACAAAATGAGAAGAAAAAAATCCAGAAAATTACATTGTAGGATTTTTATGAATGTATTTGCAAATTATGGTGGAAAATAAGTATGTATATATACCGTTGAAGTTGGAAGTTTGCATACACATTAGCCAAATACATTTAAACTCAGTTTTTCACAATTCCTGATATTGAATCCTTGTAAACAATTCCCTGTCTTAGGTCAGTTAGGATCACCACTTTATTTTAAGAATGTGAAATGTCAGAATATTGGTAGAGAGAATTATTTATTTAAGCTCTTATTTCTTTTATCACATTTCCAGTGGGTCAGACGTTTACAAATACTCAATTAGTATTTGGTAGCACTGCCTTTAAATTGTTTAACTTGGGTCAAACGTTTCAGGTAACCTTCCACAAGCTTCCCACAATAAGTTGGTTGAATTTTGGGCCATTCCTCCTGACAGAGCTGGTGCTCGCACACGCTTTTTCAGTTCTGAACACAAATCCTTTCTATAGGATTGAGGGAAGGGCTTTGTGATGGCAACTCCAATACCTTGACTTTGTTGTCCTTAAGCCATTTTGCCACAACTTTGGAAGTATGCTTGGGGTCATTGTCCATTTGGAAGACCCATTTGCGACGATGCCTTAACTTTCTGACTGATGTCTTGAGATGTTGCTTCAATATATCCACATAATTTTCTTACCTCATGATGCCATCTATTTTGTGAAGTGCACCAGTCCCTCCTGCAGCAAAGCACCCCCACAACATGATGCTGCCACACCCTTGTTTCACGGTTGGGATGGTGTTCTTCAGCTTGCAAGTCTCCCCCTTTTTCCTCCAAACATAACGATGGTCATTATGGCTAAACAGTTCTATTTTTGTTTCATCAGACCAGAGAACATTTCTCCAAAAAGTAAGATCATTGCCCCATGTGCAGTTGCAAACCGTAGTTTGGCTTTATATGGTGGTTTTGGAGCAGTGGCTTCTTCCTTGCTCAGCGGCCTTTCAGGTTATGTCGATATAGGACTCGTTTTACTGTGCATATAGGTACTTTTGTACCTGTTTCCTCCAGAATCTTCACAAGGTCCTTTGCTGTTGTTCTGGGATTGATTTGATCTTTTCGCACCAAAGCACGTTCATCTCTAGGAGACAGAATGCGTCTCTTTCTTGAGCAATATGACGGCTGTGTGGTCCCATGGTGCTTATACTTGCGTACTATTTTTTTTATACAGATGAACGTGGTACCTTCAGGCATTTGGAAATTGCTCCCAAGGATGAACCAGATTTGTTAAGGTCTACACTTGTTTTTCTGAGGTCTTGGCTGATTTCTTTTGATTTTCCCATGATGTCAAGCAAAGTGGCACTGAGTTTGAAGGTAGGCCTTGAAATACATCCACAGGTACACCTCAAATTGACTCAAATGATGTCAATTAGCCTATCAGAAGCTTCTAAAACCATGACATAATTTTTTGGAATTTTCCAGGCTGTTTAAAGGCACAGTCAACTTAGTGTATGTGAACTTCTGACCCACTGGAATTGTGATACAGTGAATTATAAGTGAAATAATCTGTCTGTAAACAATTATTGGAAAAATTACTTGTGTCATGCACAAAGTAAATATCCTAACCAACTTGCCAAAACTATAGTTTGTTAACAAAAAATGTGTGGGGTGGTTGAAAAATGTGTTTTACTGATACCAACTTAAGTGTATGTAAACTTCCTACTCAACTATCTTTTTATATATATATATATAGAGAGATACAGATATAGAGATATCTGGCACAGGTTGTCTCATGTGGTGGTGTTGTGGAGGTTTCCACATAATGCATTTAGACATGAATGAATGCAGTGTTCAGCTGTACTGGGTAGCGATCAACACTGGTTGGATCTATATGTGGATAATCTTCATCGGGATACACCTGGATATCCAAGTGAATATATTTAATATTTCCCTGTACCGAACAGTAGAGTTTCTTCCAAAAAGATAAATCAATGCCAAACTCTTTTGAATGGAACCTAACGAGCCTAGGCAGGTGTAAAGATGTCCCACTGTGCTAAGAGATGAACAATAGAAGACTGTTCACTGTTTCACATTCAGACAGGACAATTGCACAAACTAGGACATACAAATCAACATTCACTACCAGTAAAAAAAGGAAAAGTAATACAAATAATTGAGAATACAGCCAGTGTACAAGCAGGCAACACCACTGAGGAATCTTTAAACAAGCGAAAAACATCCTATTCTCTTCATCTGCCCAAATGTATTACGAATAAATTCTGCAAATAGGGTAATATCACACACTTGCTTGGACAAGGGATAGGCCTATATGGTTGACAAAAATATTATTTTAGGAGATACTTCATTATCATATTCGTTAATCATTATATGGGAGTAGTGCTGGTGCTTTCTCCATGAGCTGGCCTCCTATAAGGACAACCATTATTGCCTTTCCTCTCCAACAACCAACCCCCCTCTGTGATTTTGATGGATCTTCCTTCCCCGTTCCTGGTCAGTCAGATATATTTGAGCCCAGTCAGCATGGAGCCTAGCCTACTACACAGACGCTACAGGGGCTATGGGGTGACGGGGATCTGCTGTCTATGTGCATTAGGGAACTATACTGCAACACCTCCGAGGCATCTGTGTGTGTGTGAGTGTGTGTGTGTGTGTGTGTGTGTGTGTGTGTGTCTGTGTGTGTGTGTGTGTTCAGCTGATCCCTCCTAAAACACTATATCAGATGGGCATACAGAAGAAATGTCATATCCATCTATTGACATTGATATTCACTATATGTCTATCAGTGGAGGCTCCTCAGAGGAAGAAGGGGAGGACCACCCTACTTTCATAAATTTCATAAAATAAAAAAATTATAAAACATCAAATCAAATCAATTATTTTTTGTCACATACACATGGTTAGCAGATGTTAATGTGAGTGTAACGAAATGCTTGTGCTTCTAGTTCCGACAATGCAGTAATAACCAACGAGTAATGTAACCTAACAATTCCACAACTACTACCCTATACACACAAGTGTAAAGGGATAAAGAATCATTTAACCATTTAAAAAGGTCTACAGTAGCCTCAACAGCACTCTGTAGGGTAGCACCATGGTGTAGCTGGAGGACAGCTAGCTTTTGTCCTCCTCTGGGTACATTGACTTCAATACAAAATCTAGGAGGCTCGTGGTTCTCAACCCCTTCCATAGCCTTACACAGTAATTATAACATCTTCTGGAGGACGTCCTCCAAACTATCAGAGGTCTTGCAGCTTGAACTGACATGTTATCCACCCAATCAAAGGACCCGAGAATGAATCTAGTACTGAAAGCATAAGCTATGACTAGCTAGCACTGCCATGCATAAAATGTGGTGAGTAGATGACTCAAAGAGAGAGAAAGACAGTGAATTTCATAAAATAAAAAATGAAGGAGAAGCAAGAGAGAAAAAAGAGAGTATTTTTTTCACTTTCAGTTTCACTTTTTTAGCTAGCAAATGCAGCTAGATAGTTCAGCCTACTGAAACACCCGGCTCAAACAGAGGGATGTTGTGTTAGCTAGCTGGCTGGCTATGATTTTCCAACACAGCCCTGGAACTCTTCCAAGTTAAGGTAAGCTTTTGGTTTGACAAATTTATTGCCACCGGGGCCCGCCGGTGTAACTGCTTACTGACTGTACACTAACGTTACTGCATGATCGTACAGGTTTACTAACGGATTAGTTCTATTAGCTACTTTAGCTAATATGGTGACATTGATGTAGGTTGTGTGTAGCGGTTTGGCTTGGAAATGTTTTTTCGCCTGGTCACATACAGTTGATGTGTTGTGCATTGAAGTCCACAAGCGAAGGGACAAGGTGAGAGGAGGAGAGCACATAGATGCAAGAAGGAATACAACATGGCTGCTATGAAAGTGAACTGTGTTAACGCGTGATCAGCGGTGAATTCAATTTTCAGATTCTGTTGAAAAACGTTTCTTAAATGGAAGCAAACGGAATTTAATGTATCATTTCTAAAATCATTGCAACTGACATCTCATCTTGCTGTACAACGCCGTCTTTGATAGTTTTGCTACTTCGTTCAGAGACAAAATGAAAGCAATAGAAGTGGCAAAAGATCAGAGTTTCTGTCAGACGTACAAAAGAGGCTTGAGTCGGCCTCTAAGTGTTGACATCAGTGGGACATGAAAGGCAGTCAGATTATGTGGGATCCCCCTGGTTTCATACTACAAGTAACAGTTTGAGCTCTTGTCAATGGAGAGTTGAAGACTTTTGAAATTGGGGGAAAGAAATGTTCACTACTTGAAACAGCAGCTTTACTTGCTCATCAGTCTTCTCTCTCATCTTTCTGAAGGCAGGGAGGAAGCTACAGTATGGTGAAGAAATGAAATAATGAACGCTTTCAATGTGAAAGGAGGTGAGAAGAGAACGCAAGTGCATTCTACAAGGATTTCCACTTCCCCGTTTCTCTTTGCTACAGATGTAGAATCTTAATCACTCTTTGGTTGCTGAGAATTTTCCTGCACAGCAGTGTATTTGAGGTTTTAAAAGGCCTCTACAGTTTGTCATTACCACTTAGAAATTTGAGATTTGATTTGTCCCTACAAAAATTCACATTTCTTGTTGCTGCAAGATTATTTTCCTGCTGTAGCAAATTGACTCAAATTGAGATCCTACATCTGTAGATATGATAAACCAAACATTTTCCAGCTTTCCGAACAGTTAGTAATTAACTTAGTAATTGGATAAATGAGCAGACAAACACTTTATCAAAGTGAACTTACTCTCAACGATCACTCTCCGTCCAGTCCAGTCGTCATTGACAACCTGTATATTCCCAAAGTGAACGTCACTATAGAAAATCCGGTTGGTGACTCCAGAGTTCTGTTGTTGGTGATGAAAGGCCAGCGCTATCACATTCTTGAAGTAGGCAGGGTTCTCATAGGGCCTGAGGGGAGAGTTGAGGTCGCTGTCGTCTGATAGGTGGATGCTCCTCAGGATCGACCTCTCAGAGTAGAGAAGGTAGCCATTGTACTGGTGACAGCTGAGACCGTCTAATCAAACGACAATGATTACGTAATTGAGCCTTTAAAACTGTGATTAATTGAAATAAGAACCATTTGATATGGAAAAAATGTAAAATCGCTACACACTTTACAGTAAAAATAAATACATGTAAGAATAAAAGACAAACAAGAGGCAATAAAAGAGATAGAATCAAAGAAAGAAAAGAGAATCAAAACACAAAAGATTACTGATGACCTTTAGCCAGGTAGCCGTGAGCACAGGAACACGTCCTCCTCCCACTGCCCTGGTGGAAACACAGCTGATGGCAGCCTCCGTTGTTTTGGCCGCACAGGTTGGTTCCTGTAGGGAAGTCAACGACAGGGTCAAAGGTCAGAGATCAAGTCAGGTTCCCCACAGTCTTATTGGCTGTCAATCTGAAATGTATTGTGTTGACCATAAGGAATAAGATTCCATTATGAAGTTGCAGTATCAATGTTAGTCAATATTCAGATATTACGCTTCTGTATTGAGAGGTTGAAATACCTTCACATTAAAATGGGCAATCAGCAGTTGCTGCATCCATTTTTGAACATATTAATAAATGATTTGTACCTTTGATTCTTGAATAATATAACTTAGAAATAAATGCCTCATAAGCTTAGTATAACTGTTGTACCCCAACAGAACCCCAAATATAAGCTTGTTTAACTCCAATGTTGGAAAACAAAGTAAATGTTAACAAAACATGGTTAAACTCCAATTTAAATATCATGGATATCCTTGCATCCATACCTCTGTTTATGCATTTGAGAGTGATTACATTTTTCCAGCCCCATCCTTCAGCTTTTTACTGAAACAGTGGTGGGAAGAACGATGTTATTGTTTCAACTGCTGATTGGCCCTTTAATCTCAGGTCTATTCTAGAACACTTAACAACCACAGGTACTGACAGCCAGGTAAGAACATGAAATAATAAGGAAGTGATAAGGAAGTTGAAACCTCAACCTTTCTCCCGTCCTCGGTTAAAGACTTTGATATCGTTCAAGTTGACTCCCAGACCACTCCTCAAAGTCGTGGCTCCCTCCGTTGGATAACTCTTAACACCTCTGCGAATGGAGCCTCTGGCATGAGCCCTATGCACGCACACACACACACACACACACACACACACACACACACACACACACGCACACGCATTCATACACACACACGCACGCATTCATACACACACACGCACGCACACACGCATTCATACACACACACACGCACGCACACACGCATTCATACACACACACACACACATGCATTCATACACACACACACGCACGCACACACACATTCATACACACACACACACACACACACACACGCATTCATACACACACACGCACACACGCATTCATACACACACACACACACATGCATTCATACACACACACACGCACGCACACACGCATTCACACACACATGCATTCATATACACACACACACGCATTCATACACACACACACGCACGCACACACACATTCATACACGCACACACGCATTCATACACACACACACACACGCACACACGCGCACACACACACTCACAAACACAACCAACAGGAAGAGGAGGGAGCTTGACACCAGGTGACAGGAAGTTCGACACAGGGATAATCAATGGCCCTCGACTAATTAAAACAGAAGAACTCATCTAAATACACTAGACAGAAGCTAAAATATGCTCGACAGCTGGTCTGACAGAAGGTGACGGGACCTAGCTGCCCTTGTGGATGACATTGAGGTAGGTACGCACAATTTAAATAGAGAGAAGGTGTCTTTTCTAAATGCTCTGCCTTTTTCTCTGTCAATTAGATTGGTATTTAAAGTGACCTTGTGGTGCAGGTGGTTAATCCAACAAGGGTAGAGCAGCTGGCGAAGGCTTCTATGGAGCCTGTTTGGAGAGACTGTACTATACTATAACATTTCTGGAAGAATAAATTACCTGTCAGCCCAGTATATGTAAGCCCCATAGACGGCCATTGAAAAGAGATCCACTGCGTTGCTGGCTGAGGATGACAGTACTATCTCCCGGTCCTCTCCGCTCTCAAGGCTGATCCGTTCTATCTTGTTGGCGCGGGCGTCGCACCAATATAATTTATTTTCCTAGAATACAATGTTGAGAAAATAAACTTCAGGTATATGATGGTGGGAAGAGTATCGTTATAAAAAAAGATAACACAAAGCAGAGTGTAATGCCACTTCAGCCAGGAAGATCAGAGGGAGGCTAAAGTGCTGTGTGTGCACTCTGGGGGACAAAAACACCTGGTCCTCCTGCTTGGCTCAGTGGGTAAGAGTGTGGAGCTAGCAACATCAACGCCATGGATTTGATTCCCTCTCGGGTCACAAGTAATACAATGCCTGCACCCACTGATTGCCAATAACTTTGACGCCGGACTTTTTGAGATTATTTCTTTTTGAACTTGTTCAACAAAATCTCTTTTTGCAATTGTATTACTTTGAAATAATCGAATAATAAAATCAAAATAATACCATATAATATAGCTCGGTATTTGTGTTTGATTTATTTCATAGTCTTTTTTGCTAATCTTTAGCAAGGGTGCCAATAACTTTTGGAGATGAATGTTTATAAGCTGTTTTGGATGAAAGCATCTGCTAAATGGCATTCATTATTATATTTTATAAACTGGGTGGTTCGAGCCCTGATCGCTGATTGGCTGACAGCCGTGGTATATCAGACCGTATACCACGGGTATGACAAAAAAATGACTGTTCACTGTTCTAGTTACGTTGGTAAGCAGTTTCTAAAATGCAATAAGGCAGCTCGGGAGGGTTGTG
This sequence comes from Oncorhynchus tshawytscha, assembly GCF_018296145.1. NCBI lineage: Eukaryota > Metazoa > Chordata > Actinopteri > Salmoniformes > Salmonidae > Oncorhynchus > Oncorhynchus tshawytscha. The sequence continues at coordinate 10,924,515 of NC_056435.1, forward strand.
GTATACGGCCAATTTTACTGTACCACGACTATGGGCTGTATCCAGGTACTCGGCGTTGCGCCTCGCCTAAGAACAGCTCGTAGCTGTATATTGGCCATGTACAAAACACCCTCCGGTCTTATTGCTTAAATATACCTCATAGTCTATGGAGATCCCGTTGGGCCATGCTATTCCAGAGTTGACCAGAATAACTTGGTCTGATCCGTCCAGCCGGGCCCGACCGATGCAGGGGCTTTGTCCCCATTCTGTCCAGAACAGAAACCTGGCCAAGAGGACAACAGAAGGGTAAGAAGAGTCCACGGCCACCACCACCAAACAATGCTCATACTTTACAGTCACCTCTTACACTGACAGGAAATGCTTTGGGTTGATCTAACGTGTATTGTTCATAATCGGTAGACCATTTTTCTTTGGGTCTAGTTGCTATAAAGATGTCTTTTTCAAGAGGGAACTGGACCAAATCAGCAGCATCAACACATCAGTATTAGACACACAGGCACATGACGAAAATGACATCAATACAATAAGCAGCACGTCAGTAACAAACATGTACACGGCACAGAGCTTGCAAAGAAATCGCAGGGGCATAACGGTATCGATGCATAATTCAAGGAGGCTGAACTCCATGCTGGTATGGATAGACAGTGGAGTAGACATGTTCAACTCCCTTTCAGAATACTAATAGTGAGGCAAGCAGCTGATCAATGTTCCAACGGTTATGGCATACTAACTGTGAATGCACCAATTATAAATAATGAAAAATAACACGACAGTATGCTCTGGCTCCAATCTCCTCACACAAACTCTAATATCCATAGGGGGCCAGTTGTTGACATATTTCTATATTGGCTTTAATTTAAGCAATCAGCGTGATTGCCACATAAAGTTATCGCTCTCTACACGAGATCTCCGGGTAATGCATGCATACAATGCTATGAATAATAGGGGTTAGAGGGAGACAACATTAATTAGCCCGGCGCAGGTGAGGCACAAGCTGTGACAGTAGACCCACTCAGTGCCAGTAGACTCATCTCTATTCTCCTCAGCTGCTTATCCTGGTTCATTAGCATCTCTCATCAGGGGTGGAATCAATAGGAAAGTGCCCTGCAGTCTAAGCTGATGTGGGAAAATGGACCCTTTCTTTCCCTGTTATTAATGATTGAGAAGCTGAACATGTGAGACAGTGTAATCAGTTATGAATGCAGAGAGTGGGGAAATACTGTATTTAAACTTTATAGTTTGCTTTGGATGAAGGGTGGAGAGTTTAGATTTTATTGGCTGGTAATTGCTTGATGTTGTATGTACATTCTGTTGTGTTACAGCCTGAATTTAAAATGGATTAAATTGATATTTTTTTGTCACTGATCTACACAACAATACCCCATAACGTCAAAGCGGAATATTCTGTTGTTGAAATGTTTTGAAATTAATGAAAAATGTAAAGCTGAAATATCATGAGTCAATAATAATTCAACCCCTTTGTTATGGCAGACCTAAATAAGTCCACGAGTAAAAATGTGCTTAACGAGTCACGTAAGTTGCATGGACTGATTCTGTGTTCAATAATAGTGGTTAACATGATATTTAATGACTACCCCATCTCTGTACCCTACACATAAAAAGGTCCCTCAATCAAGGAGTGAATTTCAAGCACAAAGACCAGGGAAGTATTTCAATTCCTTGCAAAGAAAGGAATTTGAAGATTTTTTAAACCTTTATTTAACTAGGCAAGTCAGTTAAGAACAAATTATTATTTACAATAATGGCCTAGGAACAGTGGGTTAACTGCCTTGTTCATGTGCAGAATGACAGATTTTCACCCTTTCGTTACTGGACCAATGCTCTAACCACTTGGCTACCTGCCGCCCCTAGATGTAAAAATATAAAGAGGATACGCTGAATTTCCATTTGAGCATGGTAAAGTTATTAATTAGGCTTTGGATGGTGTATCAATACACCCAGTCACTACAAAGAGGAAGGAAACTGCTCAGCGATTTCACCACAAGGCCAATGGTAATTTTAACACAGTTACAGAGTTTGTGATATGAGAAAACTGAGGACGGATCAACAACATTGTAGTTACTCCACAATACTAACCTAAATGACAGAATGAAAAGAAGGAAGCCTGTACAGAATACAAATATTCCAAAACATGCATCATGTTTGCAACAAGGCACTTAATAAGTAATACTGAATACAAAGCGTTATTTTAGGACAAATCCAACAAAACATGTCACTGAGTAGCAATCTTCATATTTTCCAGCATGGTGGTGGCTGCATCATGTTATGGGTATGCTTGTCATCGGTAAGGACTAAGGAGTTTTCTTGGATAAAAATACACGGAATACAGCTAAGCACAGGTAAAATAATGTAATTTTCATCATGGGTACACTTCTACTATGACAGACAAAATGAGGAAAAAAAATCCAGAAAATCACATTGTAGGATTTTTAATGAATTTATTTGCAAATTATGGTGGAAAATAAGTACAGTTGATTTCTTCAAACCAAAGCTGCTTACCTATTGCAGATTCAGTCTTCCCAGCCTGGTGCAGGTCTACAATTTTGTTTCTGGTGTCCTTTGACAGCTCTTTGGTCTTGGCCATAGTGGAGTTTGGAGTGTGACTGTTTTGAGGTTGTGGACAGGTGTCTTTTATACTGATAACAAGTTCAAACAGGTGCCATTAATACAGATAACGAGTGGAGGACAGAGGAGCCTCTTAAAGAAGAAGTTACAGGTCTGTGAGAGCCAGCAATCTTGCTTGTTTGTTTGTTTGTAGGTGACCAAATACTTATTTTCCACCATAATTTGCAATAAATTATGGTGGATTTTTTCTAATTTTGTCTGTCATAGTTGAAGTGTACCTATGATGAAAATGACAGGCCTCTCATATTTTCATGTGGGAGAACTTGCACCATTGGTGGCTGACTAAATACTTTTTTGCCCCACTGTATATGTCTATGGTGTTCTGATGTCTCTGATTGGGGATTGTATTTAGGTGGCCATTTTCCCTTTTGTGTTTGTGGGTTCTTGTTCGATGTTTAGTTGCCTGTCTGCACTACTCATATTAGCTTCACGGTTCGTTTTGTTATTTTGTTAGTTTGTTTAGTGTTCGTTCTTATAATAAAGAAGAATGTACCCATACCACACTGCACCTTGGTCTCCTTCTTACAACGAACGTGACACACTACAAGTATGGCACACCTGTATTTGGGGAGTTTCTCCCATTCTTCTCTGCAGATCCTCTCAAGCTCTGTCTCGTTGGATGGGGAGTGTCACTGCACAGCTATTTTCAGATCTTTCCAGAGATGTTCGATCGAGTTCAAGTCCAAGCTCTGGCTGGGCCACTCAAAGACATTCAGAGACTTGTCCCGAAGCCACTCCTGCCTTGTCTTGGCTATGTGCTTCGGATCATTGCCCTGTTGGAAGCTGAACCTTTGCCCCAGTCTGAGGTCCTGAGTGCCCTGGAGCAGATTTTCATCAAGGATCTGCTCTGTTTATATTTCCCTCGATCTTGACGAGTCTCCCAGTCCCTGCCGCTGAAAAACATCCCCACAGCATGATGCTGCCACCACCATGCCTCACCGTAAGGATGGTGCCAGGTTTCCTCCAGATGTGACGCTTGGCATTCTGACTAAAGAGTTCAATCTTGGTTTCATCAGATCAGAGAATCTAGTTTCTCAAGGTCTAAAAGTCCTTTAGGTGCCTTTTGGCAAACACCAAGCGGGCTGTCATGTACCTTTCACCTCCCTGACCAAGGCCCTTCTACCCCGATTTCTGTTTAGCTGGGCGGCGAGCTCTAGGACGAGTCTTGGTGCTTCCAAACTTCTTCCATTTAAGAATGATGGAAGCCACTGTGTTGTTGGGGACCCTCAATGGGGGACCCTCAATGGAGCAGAAATGTTTTGGTACCCTTCCCCAGATCTGTGCCTCGACACAATCCTGTCTCTGAGCGCTACGGACAATTCCTTCGACCTTAAATAGACAGCAGTGTGCCTTTCCAAATCATGTCCAATCAATTGAATTTACCACAGATGGACTCCAATCAAGTTGTAGAAACATCTCCAAGGTTGATCAATGGAAACAGGATGCACCTGAGCTCAATTTTATGTCTCATAGCAAAGGGTCTGAATACTCATGTAACACAAGTATTTCTGGGGGGTTTATTTTATAAATGCAACAATTAAAAGAAAACCTGTTTCAATGAGTAATTATGGGATATCATGCATAGATTGATGAGGGAAAAGTTAATTTAATCAATTTTAGAATAAGGCTGTAAAGTGAATACTTTCCGAATGCACTCTATATTAGTGTTTTATTATTCATGATTTTTATAAACGTTAAAAAAAATGAAAAATATCTTCCACCAAAAATTATAATTCAATCCATTTTAATCCCACTTTGTAAGATATCAAAAATGTAGATTGAGATTTCCCTATCCGGCAAAAGAAAAACAGTGAAACGCCATTTCTTAAAACCTGTGAATCCTGGAGAAATCTCAGAATAAATCAATAATGGAGAATGGTCAGATAGCAGCATAGTTCAAATCTCTGCATGGGGATGTACATTTCAGAGAAACAGGGGAGGTGAAGAGAATCAATTTGTGAGAAAGACTGATGATGGGGCAGAAAATAAGATCATCTCTAGTATTAGGATTTGTTAGGTGCCAGGCATCCACAATGTTCAAGTCATCTAAAAAGGTCTTAATATAATTCCAAGGTGCCCGGAGTGCCAAGAGGATATCACTGGTGGTATTAATTGTAGGATCTAGAGTCAAGTTAAAATCTCCCCCAAGTGTAACGTCTGCGCCCAACTCACACCCTCAAACACGTAGATCCCCTGAGCGCAGCTCACTTTCCAGATCCCAATCACCTGAATTCTAATCACCTGTTCACACACCTGCATGTCATTATCACACACTATTTAGTTCAGTCTTTGCACACCATCACTGTGAGGTATGGTTTGTTTTGTGACACTCTTCTATTCGGAGCCCTGTTTTTCCTGTAACATAATCCTCCCGTGTCTGATAGTTTTTGCCCGCCTCACTAACGACGCCTCTTGCCTATTCCCTGCCTGTATCAGATTTCCTGTTATCAACCTTTTGCCTGATCTCCCGGACAACGTTACTAGCCTTTTCCCTGCCTGTACTGTTGCCTTTTTGGACCCCCTGTGTATGAACTTCTGCCTGCCCCTGGACCCAGTTACCTGCCTCCTGTGGTCCTTTACAATAAACACCTGCTGCGCCCTGCGCTTGAAACCAGCTCTGTCTCCCATCGGGTTCATTACACCAAGGATGGTCACTGAGTCTGGGAAGTCTAACAAGTTAAGCTTCAGGTCTTCAAAAAAGTATTTATCAAAAGCATTTGGTGCATACATGGAGGACAAACATAATGTAGTGCCATTAATAGTAACCCGAGGTATAACAATTCTGTCAATCAGTGTCTCCACCAGAGACCCCCACCTTCATATTAAGATTAATATTCCTCTTAAGTACAATCATAGCACCTTTGGTTTTGTTTGGGGGATAGGAGTAGGCTAGTATCTTATAAACGTGTTCTGAAATCTATTTCAAATAGCTCTGCTGTAGTAGGAAGGTGAAATCAATATATTTACATTATAAGTACTCTAAACAAGTTAAGACTAATCAAGTCAAATTCTATTTGTTACAAGCGCTCAATACAACAGGTGTAGACCTTACAGTGAACTGCTTACTTTCAAGCTCTTAACCAACAATGCAGGTTTAACAAAAATGTATGTTAAGTAAAAAATAAGAAATAGAGCAGCAGTAAAAAAACAGTAGCGAGGCTATATACAGGGGGTACCGGTACAGAGTCAATGTGGAGGCTATATACAGGGGGTACCGGTACAGAGTCAATGTGGAGGCTATATACAGGGGTACCGGTACAGAGTCAATGTGGAGGCTTTATACAGGGGTACCGGTACAGAGTCAATGTGGAGGCTATATACAGGGGGTGGAGGCTATATACAGGGATACCGGTACAGAGTCAATGTGGAGGCTATATACAGGGGGTACCGGTACAGAGTCAATGTGGAGGCTATATACAGGGGTACCGGTACAGAGTCAATGTGGAGGCTATATACAGGGGTACCGGTACAGAGTCAATGTGGAGGCTACAGAGTCAATGTGGGGTACAGGGTACAGAGTCAATGTGGAGGCTATATACAGGGGTACCGGTACAGAGTCAATGTGGAGGCTATATACAGGGGGTACAGAGTCAATGTGGAGGCTATATACAGGGGGTACAGAGTCAATGTGGACAGAGTCAATGTGGAGGCTATATACAGGGGGTACCGGTACAGAGTCAATGTGGAGGCTACAGGGGGTATACAGAGTCAATGGGAGGCTATATACAGGGGTACCGGTACAGAGTCAATGTGGAGGCTATATACAGGGGGAGTCAGAGTCAATGGAGGCTATATACAGGGGGGTACAGAGTCAATGTGGAGGCTATATACAGGGGTACCGCACTGTACAGAGTCAATGTGGAGGCTATATACAGAGGGGATACCGGTACAGAGTCAATGTGGAGGCTACAGGGGGTATACAGAGTCAATGTGGAGGCTATATACAGGGGTACCGGTACAGAGTCAATGTGGAGGCTTTATACAGGGGATACCGGTACAGAGTCAATGTGGAGGCTATATACAGGGGTACCGGTACAGAGTCAATGTGGAGGCTTTATACAGGGGATACAGAGTCAATGTGGAGGCTTTATACAGGGGAGTCAATGTGGAGGCTTTATACAGGGGATATACAGAGTCAATGTGGAGGCTATATACAGGGGATACCGGTACAGAGTCAATGTGGAGGCTATATACAGGGGGTACCGGTACAGAGTCAATGTGGAGGCTTTATACAGGGGATACTGGTACAGAGTCAATGTGGAGGCTTTATACAGGGATACCGGTACAGAGTCAATGTGGAGGCTATATACAGGGGATACCGGTACAGAGTCAATGTGGAGGCTATATACAGGGGGTACCGGTACAGAGTCAATGTGGAGGCTATATACAGGGGATACCGGTACAGAGTCAATGTGGAGGCTTTATACAGGGGATACCGGTACAGAGTCAATGTGGAGGCTATATACAGGGGGTACCGGTACAGAGTCAATGTGGAGGCTTTATACAGGGGATACCGGTACAGAGTCAATGTGGAGGCTTTATACAGGGGATACCGGTACAGAGTCAATGTGGAGGCTTTATACAGGGGATACCGGTACAGAGTCAATGTGGAGGCTATATACAGGGGGTACCGGTACAGAGTCAATGTGCGGGGGAACAGGTTAGTCTATCCATGAGTTAGCTTGAGATGGAAATATATCCAATAGCCTGAGATTTGAAAACACTTTGCACAGAGCTGAGATAGAAATACTGTTGAGACAGACGCATAAAATAAAAACATGACATAAAACCCCAAAATGATCGTGCAGTCGACATTTGTGAATGCATACAAATTCTATAGTATTAAAATATAATTAAAGTAACCAACAGAAAAAACTGAATAGAAAAGGCCAGTATGCCAGGGGACACAAGGGTTTACCCCCGAGAGAGAGACGGCCAGTACACCTGAGTCGGCCGCCCCTTGGATTCTGACACAATGTGGAAAAAATCAAGGGGTGTATATACTTTCTAACAGCACTGTAATTATATAATTCTACTATATAACCTCGCAAAGATCGTTTTATGACGGTCATTACCACTGGCTATCAAATTGAATTAAAACATTGGTTATTTGGTGGTCATTTCTAGGGAATACGTTATGTAGATAGGATGTGTTCATTACATACCAAGCAGATGGACTTCAAAGTGTTGACTGAAATGAAAAACTGTACACACCCTTTCACCGGGTGCACAGCAATGGCTTTGGGCTGGTCAAGTCCATCAGCTATCACCACGGCTCGGTACAAGCCACTGAGTCGAGCAACCTCTATGATGTTGAAGCCATGGTCCGTCCAATAGATATTACCTTGTAAACAACCCAAACATGACTTTGTACAGTGTTCAACCATTGCATTACAAGTCAGTCAATTCATTACATTTGATGTATGTCTTACTTGAGAAGTATGTCCTATGTCTCTTGTCTCTCTGTGTGTCCTACAGTTGCAGTCAAATATATTGGCACACTTGCACTTTACAATGGAGCGCAGTGGAGCAGAATGTTCTGTTTTCTCTTTTTTTTATGGTTGAACTGCTATTTTTACCAGTAAGATGATGCACTGTAAATGAGAATCACCTGCCTCCAACCAAATTAATTTCAATTCTGTATAATTTAGTTCAGGCAATTTGTTTTATACTTTGAAGCGAAAAATATAATTTTGATTTTTTTTTCTTGGTCCTGTGCGGTTGTAAATCAAACAAATACATGTGTGAAAAACTTTTTTTATATATATATTATTATATTATATATTTTTTTTAAACTTATTTTAGAAGAAATAGTGAATCGTGCATGGGTGCCTTCGGGAAGTATTCAGATCCCTTTACTTTTTCCACATTTTGTTACTTTACAGCATTATTCTAAAATGGACAAAACAAATCCTGAATAATCTACATATAATACCCCATAGTGACAAAGCAAAAACAGGTTTTAGACATTTTTGCTGATTAAAAAAATATATAATAATAACTTATTTACGGAAGTCTTCAGACCCTTTGCTATGAGACTCGAAATTGAGCTCAGGTGCATCCTGTTTCCATTAATCATCCTTGAGATGTTTCTTGATTGGAGTCCACCTGTGGTAAAATCAATTGATTGGACATGATTTGGAAAGGCACACACCTGTCTATATAAGGTCCTACAGTTGACACCATGTCAGAGCAAAAAACCAAGCCATGAGGTCGAAGAAATTGTCCTTAGAGCTCCGAGACAGGATTGTGTTGAGGCACAGATATGGGGAAGGGTACCAAAAAAAATCTAAAGCATTGAATATCCCCAAGAACACAATTCTTGGAACCCCCAAGACTCTTCCTAGAGCTGGCCGCCCAGCCAAGCTGAGCAATCTGGAGAAGGGCCTTGGTCAGGGAGGTGACCAAGAACCCGATGGTCACTATGACAGAGCTCTAGAGTTCCAGAAGGACAACCATCTCTGCAGCACTCCACCAATCAGGGCTTTATGGTAGACTGACCAGACCGAAGCCACTCCTCAGTAAAAGGCACATGACAGCCCACTTGGAGTTTGCCAACAGGCACCTAAAGCCTCTTAAACCATGAGAAACAAGATCTCTGGTTTGATGAAACCATGATTGAACTCTTTGCATTAATGCCAAGCGTGACATCTGGAGGAAACCTGGTACCATCCCTACGGTGAAGAATGGTGGTGGTAGCATCATGATGTGAGGACGTTTTTCAGCAGTAGGGACTGAGAGACTAGTAAGGATCGAGGCAAAGATGAACGGGGAAAAGTACAGAGAGATCCTTGATGACAACATGCTCCACAGAGCTCACAACTTCAGACCGGGGCGAAGGTTCACCTTCCAACAAGACAACGACTCTAAGCACACACCTTCCAACAAGTCAACGACTCTAAGCACACAGCCAAGACAATGCAGGAATAGCTTAGGGACAAGTCTCTGAATGTACTTGAGTGGCCCAGCCAGAGCCCGGACCTGAACCCAATCGAACATCTCTGGAGAGACCTGAAAATAGCTGTGCAGCGACGCTCCCCATCCAACCTGACAGAGCTTGAGAGAATATGCAGAGAATAATGGGATAAACTCCCCAAATACAGGTGTGCCAAGCTTGTAGTGTCATACCCTAGAAGACTCAAGGCTGTAATCACTGCCAAAGGTGCTTCAATAAAGTACTGAGTAAAGGGTCTGAATACTTATGTAAATGTAATATTTCAGTTGTTTATTTTCAATACATTAGCAAAAATGTCTAAAACCTGTTTTGGCTTTGTCATTATGGGGGTATTGTGTGTAGATTGATGAGGGGAAAAACAATTTAATCCATTTTAGAATAAGGCCGTAACTTAACAAAAAATGTAGAAAAAGTCAAGGGGTCTGAATACTTTCCGGAGGCGCTGTATTTGACCACAACTGTACTTGTATGTCCTCCTTTGCACTTGACATTGTATTCTCTTAATTACAGGTTAACTTTGAGAGCTCGGCTACTTACCTGCAATCCAGTCCACTGCAATCCCCTCCACGCGGCCGATACCACTAGTGACAATGTCCTCTCTCCACGTCTGATCTCGCTTGGCTCTGGATATTCTGTTCAAGCCCATGTCTGTCCAATATAACGTGTCATTTCCTATTAGGAAAATCAATTAATTGAAAAGGATTAATGTTCTTCCGTTCATTTGTTTTCTACAAACTATAATTAAAAATAACAATTAAAACATTGAAATGATAATGATTCATTTGCAATCCGAAGCATGAAGAATAGTCCAAATAATCACAAAAAAAACAATGCCAATACACTCACCAGCATGGAAGTCAATCCCCACAGCCATCACTGAGCCGGTCACCGGCATCAAGGCTTCACTGCTATCACTGGGATCCAGGGATATCCCCCTGATGCCCTCATGAACTGAGTACATCAGGAAAGACCCAATGCCTTCAAGTTCAAACACAAAACCAACCCAATCAACTATATGGCATTTACTGTACATGTAAAAATGTGATTCTAACCTTCACATCACATTAGGAAAGACCCTAAGTCCTTCAAACACAACAAAGCAACGCTCATAGACAACGCCAGATGTCAAAATCAGATTCACATCATATGTTTTAATATGTCGGTTTTCATATGTTGTGTTCCCTGTTCAGTGTACTCCCACGAGAAGCGGGTACAGTACCTTCACATGACATGCGATCGGGGTGGAGGTTGTAGCCCACGGCACAAGAACAACTCCGTGTGCTCTCTGATGTCGGGAAGCAGAGCTGAGAGCAGCCACCATTGTTGTCCTGACAGAGATTCCTCCCTGCACCGCAGTGGAACATTACACTGGAACATTTAACACCTAGGCATGGTCATTGTAGATGCTTGTGTATTCATTCAGGAAGCAACACAGTGATGACACAGTAGGACAGCATGCGTATTATTTAACTGAGCATTATGGGGGGGGGGCAGAGTACATCTGCATTGCATTACGTTCCAGTTATTTTCATGAGATTACAGTACTTCCGCGGAAGCATGAGCACTTCCAGTGTGTGAGAGAGAGAGAGGACGAGAGCGAGCGAGACAGAAAGAGAGAGAGAGGGAGGAGAAGGGGAGAGAGAGAAGACTAATGAGACATGGCCATACTCCCATGTGGTCGGTGTCAAAAAGATAAATGAAGTAGCTAATCGGTCAGAGGAAGTTTGAGGAGGAAGTTGAAAGATTTATATTTTTAAGATACCTTAATTGCCATTTTTAATACTAACAGAGATTGAGAGCAATCCTGATATTGGATATGTCAATGAAATGGATGATACTGCCAATGACTCACAAAACTGCTACGCGGAATTCTTATTTCAATAAAGCTGTGTCTCAATGAAGAACCATTATTTTTGGGCCAATTGGATTTTTAAAAAATGTTGGTGCATTCTCAAGAGAGGATCAAAAACACTTAGCAATTTCAAGTCAAAAGCCTACAACAAAGCTTTAAAAGGAGGTCGGACATCATCTGAGTGAAAGCATAGAGTTAGCAGTCATACTCTTTACCTGTCTGGCTGTCCTCGTCATACACCTTCATGTGAACAATCCCCGTGGTCTTGTTGCGTAAAACCACCATGTCCAGCCCGCCTCTCTTACTGACGGTCCCCAACTGGGCCAAGCTGTCATCGGCCCACCACAGCTTGGCACCTGAAGACAGAAAAATCAATGATTGTTCATGACTGAATTGACAAGTATATTGATAAATCAGAGCTATTCAAAAAGGTCATGAATATTGTGCAGTAGCAATAGTGGTTCTATGCCGTCTCTGCGAGTGACCCTTCAATCAAAAGCTAACGGCCCATTTGTTCATCGATAGTAGGCTACACAGCATGTTCACAGAGCACGACAAATATCACTGGACCCGAATAACACATTGAATGATCGCTTTCCTAGGAACTGTAACATACAATTGTAACTGAATTGAATACATTCTAGGAACGGTGGAATACTGTATTATCCATAAGGTATGTATAGCTCTCACTGTACAGTATTCCCTCGCTGATGAATACAGTAGGCCGAGGCGGACTCCTGGGACGCTCGTAAAAGAAGGGCCAAGGAGGGAGCTGTGTAAAGGAGGACTTTCAGATTTCTTCCTCGGAGAATCGGGTGATACGAGACAGAGAGACAGGATCTTAAGTTCATTCCCCTACCCATAAATCTTAGGGGCACGGGTCCCAGGGAGGAAACAGAGGAACTGGGCCATGTGACATATTTTTTTCTTCTAATATAAGCCCGTGTACTGTACTTGCACCCTTGACCGGGAAAAAAATGCAAATGTTTATGCATGAGCCCAGCTCCAGCAAACAGGCAACGCTGAGGTACAGTCAGCCCGGCACAAAGGACGTAGGACAGCGGCTCAGCAGTCAGAAAACCTCTGAAGCAAGACCAATCCTGTGCCTGTAGACAGGGAACTTAACTTTCTCTTCTTCGTTTTTTTTTTTTGGAATCTGTCTGCAGACTTGAATGGGCTACAGTACAGTGGGCTTACGCCAGACCATTCTTGGCTTCTGGCCTGCTGGACTACAGCTATCAACAAAGAACATAATCTCCTCAAATGACGGGAAGGATTGGAGAGCATACAAAAAGACGGCGTGTTAAAACCGCAGAGATAAAAAAAAAAACTAAAAAAACATGTCTCTCTGTGGTTAAAGCACAGGTAGGATGAATATAAACAGCAGTCCCTCTGCAGGTGAATTACATCAGAATCAAACAGTGTTCCCAACAGAATTACGGCAGGCCATGCTGTAGATATATAGATAGCACTTTAATATGCCAGAGGCTATTTCAATATCCCAAGCAGATAAGAGAGGTACTCTAAATTAAGGAATCGTAACATAACCAGAGCGAGAAGCCCATCAATAATGATGTTTCTCCCCTGTCTAACTCCCTGTAGGGTTACTCATGGGGAATAACCACTACAATATGAAATAATACGATATTAAACAAATTAATACAACCATCTAATCGATATGAAAAAATAATCATTCCACCCTGTTAATAGCATCATGATCAACTGTCTTGTAGAGCGCGGAGAGAAACTCTCCCTCAATGATCTGAACTATTAAAACACAATACAATACAATATTATACAATCACCACTACAGCTATAAGTAAACCTGGAACAGACAGTCGGTGAGCCGGACGGTTCGAAAGCCCAGGTTTCCCATCACTAAGTCAGAAAGCCTGGTTACTGTGTAGCGGGAGGCAGCTCTGTCGCCCATCACTGTAGTGGCTAAACACGTCCCACTGAAGCCAGAGAAACTTCCCCTAAAGTAATTCTGTCTGGATGAGGCATTTTATCAGACGGGATGCAATTTTAAACGTGAATTAGAATTGTTTCAGAGACAGACATAAACAGAAATGGGGAAACGGACAAGTAATACAATGCAAGAAGACAGCAAAGGTTCATCGCTGTCAAAACCCCTTTTACTCATGTACACCAGATAAAAACAAACCCCAAATCAATGGACTAGTACTTAAAACAAAACACAATTTGGGCAGAAAATACTTTTATGAGCTGGAAGGGCACAACCTATCTATATCAGGCACTTTCTAAGACAAAAGAATATGCACAGAGTCTCAGGGTAGTAGTGCTCATCCATAGAACCATGCTCTAAAAAAAGCCAAACTGATCCTAGAGCAGCACATCTTACTCTGAGACACTTTATGAACACGGGCCCATGCTCTACACTCTCGCCACTCACCCATAACAGCTAGAGCCGTGACTTTAACCAGCTCCTCCTTCATGGTCTCCAGCACTTCCAGACCACTACCGTCCAGACTACACCTGTTGATGGTGGCGTTGCCTCCACTGATCCAGTACAGCTTGTCTGACGTGTAGTCTATCGACAGGCCTAGAAGAGACATCATCGATTAGAGTTGGGACCGGGCATATTATTGGGTTGCTGTTCCACCAATCGTCTCACTCAATCTTGCAATATCGTTTGTTACCAGATAGTAGCACTACTGTTGTCATGCAATATAAAATGGCAGAAGACAACTGGCACTGGCCACTAAATGTGGATGTTTTGTATTGTGCATGTGACAATTACCAACTGGCTCTCTCTGGTTCTGTTGAATGATCTTGCTATTGCTTCCATCCATGTTGGCCACGTTGATTGTGTTGCCATCTGTCCAATACATTTTCCTGGAAGGTAAAAACTCAATAGGAAAACAATATTTTGCATACAGAACACCAACACAAAAGTGCCTAATTTATCATGTCATGTAAACTAGCATTAATTTGACCATATCTTGGTTTACCTAATCAATATCAGACATTGAACTGTATAAAAGTACATACAAAAATGGAATCTTACCCTTTAGACGGATGTACGGTGAGACACTTAGGCTTCTCAATCCCGTGAACCACAGAGGTTTTCAGGGACCCGTCTAGCCTCGCCACGTTTATCTGTGACTCGTCGCTTTCTGAACTAATCCAATACAGGTTCCTGGAGAGCCAGTCCAGGGCCAGACCTCTTACATTAACAATACCTGCAAAATAAAAGGATATGCGGAAGACAACATCAATACGGTCACGCTCATCTCTTCAATAAAGTCATGTACGGAGTCTGTCGCTTGAACAACCTGACAGGTGCACTGTGAAAACTAGAACGGGTTACCTATGAAAAGGACCTCAAATGGACGCAAAACAGTGTAACAGTCCGAGAAAACATTTTACAACAGACATTTTAGTTCAGTTACATAAGTGTCTGAAAACTGGTACGTTTCAGAACACAGAGGTGAACATCTTTCTCTAACCTCCGGATATGATCGTCTCTATCGCGGTTCCGTTGATGGAGGACCGTTTGATGGTTTGTGTTTTGACGTCAGTCCAGTAGATTCGTTCCTCTGATGCATCGTAGTCCACTGCTGTGACCTCGTCTATATCTGGGACCGTCAGGGCTGTGATCAGGTTCAGGTAAGGGTTGTCAATGTCCACGCCACGGATCTCGGTTCGCCTCACATACAGAAGGAATCTCTTCAGTGCTGTTGAAGGACAAGAGAAAACTGGACGTTGACATTGCTTCGTGTAGCCTGCGTTCAAAGTTCAGAATCAAGCGGGTGTTATCTCAAAACAGTAGAAACCTGCTGTGTTTTGAAATGACTCACTTTTGAGGGACATGCACTATAGTGTATGAATGTGGAGGATTGTGTGAATGAATGAATGTGTAGATAGATAGATGGTGCGATGGCTGGACGGAGAGAGACTGAAGTAAGGATAGACTGACAAACGGATGAAGGGGTGAGCTTCACTCACTGAAGCAAGTAAAGTTGTCTGCAGATATCTTCATGAGGTGGGGGCAGGCACAGGATGCGGTGCGGTTGTAGTTGATAAGGCATAGATGGGAGCAGGGTCCACGACCGCCATTCGCCTCGCAGGGATTTGAGGCTATCGTAAAGAGAGGGGGAGAGGATAGAAAGTTGTTCAATAATCAACTAAATGTGGTTTCAATAATCAACTAGTGTGGTTTATTTTAATACAAGATTCGGATACTCTTGGAAGGAAACGTATTTGATTTGTGAAAGGCAGAATCCTGTAAATGAACCCTACTGCCAAAAGTCCAGACATAGAAAATGAAGACTGATGAACCAATTAATGGGTTGCATGTTTCGTCACAATATTGTTTTGAACGTTCATTTTTGGACTGATGCCTGACTAAGTATTCTACTCAATGCATCGTCAAGATTTCATCCAAAGTGTATTGCAGTGGCTTGGAAATACAATGACATTCAAAAGGAGACAAATAATTAGTATTCATTTTAAGTTGCCAGATTGACTTTAGATGCTGTATAATGTTAGCTAGCTAGCTAAGATTGAGGGGAGGCCAACAGAATTTAGCTAGCTAGCATTAGCATTGATAGCTATTTTTGACAGACTTTGCAAGCTAATGACAACTTTGCCATATGTCTAAAGTAAATTTGACGACATGATAATGCTGGCAAAGTTGTTTCCTACTAAATATTTGACTACTTTTGCAACGTCATCGTATTTCCAGGCACTATTGTGTAATT
Source organism: Oncorhynchus tshawytscha (assembly GCF_018296145.1). Classification (NCBI taxonomy): domain Eukaryota; kingdom Metazoa; phylum Chordata; class Actinopteri; order Salmoniformes; family Salmonidae; genus Oncorhynchus; species Oncorhynchus tshawytscha. The sequence continues at coordinate 10,940,692 of NC_056435.1, forward strand.
TAGACTAAACAGTAGCCTCCGTCCAGAATGACTGGGCTTATCACCACTTTAGGGCGACACTATGGCACTTTCTTATCTCTCAGAGAACTTTGGACATAGAAAGTGAAAAGTATTTTGTGAGACACAGATGTAACAACAAATTTAAAACACAACCATACGACAAATTATTCATTATGATCTAAGTAAACAAAACTCTTCAACCTGTCCAGCTGAGAAGGTTGTCTTTAATTCAAAACATCCGCTCTCTTTTCAACCTTGCTATCTTAATGTTTGAGAGAGTGTGGTAGCCTACCTTGTGGTTGTCTGCTGGGGTGGTATATCTGAAGGTCAAATGGCTGGGCACTGGTCTTCTGGATGACTGTCACATTGGCTCCTGTCCACTTGTTAGCCCTAGCCAGAGTGTTGGTCCTCCAGTCAGTCCAGTAGACACTACCTCCATAGAGACAGACAGCGAAGGGATGTGACAGGTACTCATGTCCCTTCAGAATCTCTATCACACCAGTCCCATCGTACAGAGCAGAGAATATGGCATCAGACCTGTTGAGATGAAGATAGATGTTTGTCTATTAGAATCATTTGATTCTACCAGCAGGGTTGGAGTGAATTCCAACTCAATTCAGCCAATTCAGGAAGTCAACTGAAATCCTCATCTAAATTGGAATTTCAGTTGACTTCCTGAATTGAAATAGAATTGATGGGGAATTGACCCTATATAGACAGGTACAGGCATATAACCCACCTGGCATCAGTCCACACAACCCTCTTCTCCATAAGGTCCAGAGTAAGACCATTAGGCCAGGCTCCTATCTCCATGTCTCTGAAGACAACATGGCGTCCTCCTCCGCTCATAGAAGCAGCCTCGATCCGAGGGAAGGTGGCATCCCAGTCTGTCCAGAAAATAATTCTAAACCACAAAATACTCAAATAAGAATAGTCATCCATGTGAAATGGATTAAGGAATTGATCAAGTCTACCTCACCCTAAGGTCATTCATATCAAACCAAGATTATGTAAGAAATGCATATCCTTGTTAAAGAGTACTCACTCACTCACTCACTCACTCACTCACTCACTCACTCACTCACTCTCTCAGAGATAACTAACCCCTGCTCAGGATCCAGAGCGATGGCTCGTGGGTGCTCCATCCCTCCGGCGATCAGTGTGGTCCGGAGATTCCCGTTTAGCTTGGCCACCTCTATCTGATCTAAGTTGCTGTCAATCCAATACAGGTTCCCTGCTATCCAATCAACAGCCAGACCCTCCGGAGTAGCCAGTCCATGTTGGACCACCACTTCAATCCCTATCACACCTGTAAGGAACCAATAACAGAAAAGGACCAACACACTAGCACATAAGAGGGCAAGAGGACATGCTGAAACACAGGTAAAATAGGCTTTGGTTTAGGAAGTCTTCAGTGGAGTTGAGAGGAGAGCTAAATATAGCCAATACAACACATTCCCCGTGACCTCAATTAAACATCAACAACTCAGCTTAACCAAAAATAAAAACAAATGTCCAACCAAATTCGTATGTGTTCCTACCAGCAGAGTCTAGCAGCTTCCCCCTGTATATCTTATCCTCAACCACATCGGTCCAGTAGAGTCGACTCTGATCGAAGTGGAAGTCTAAGGCGATCGTGTTCCTCAAACCAGGAACTAGAAGGCTGTAGTCTCGCCTGTGGAGATCGATCCTCCTGATCTCATGGCGGATGGAGAAGATGATGAATGCCTCAAAGGGATCTGAGGAAGGAAACAAGAAATAAGTCAAGATATACATTTTTGATAATAAATATTGCATACTAATGCAGATTCTCACGCAGATACACAAAAAAACGGTGCTGTTCGTCTGCTAGAATAGCAACTCGTGTTAGTTTATTTTGTGAGTGAGGTTATATTGAAGTCAATAATTATGGAATAGATCGTCGTTTCATTAATGAAGTCATCTTTCATTTTCCTATCACATTATCTTGTTTAGCTCATCTTGTCATAAAACGAGTACAGAAACCTTTGGCGGATTCATCTCCAACCGACAGTGTAGAATTTTAGATGGAAAAAAAACGAGCGTATTCAATACAATTACCAGATGTTACATTATATAACTGGGAGACATTGATGAAGAGAAAAAAAAGGCCTATAAAGCCACAGGTGTATAAATGGCCAATATTCAAATGGGTACTGATTCTTACAAAGGTATTTAACTACTATGTAAATGGAATGTCTAGGAATATAACCAATCTATCACATTGCTTTTTATATGTGGATTTAGGGCACAAGGGTAAGGATGGCTGTCCCATAGAATATAACAATATATGCCATTTAGCAAACGCTTTTCATCCAAAGTGACTTACAGTCATGCGTGCATACATTTTACTTATGGGTGCTCCCAGCAGGTCAAACCTACGACCCTTGGCGTTGCAAGCGCCATGCTCTACTGACTGAGACACACAGGTACACAGAAATAGAATCAGAATTCTCGTTTCTATGGGCGGTCCTTGGGCAGTTCCACAGAGCGCAGGTATGTGTCGGAAAGACTTATCAGCCATGTCACACAGAGAGCTTAACACCAGCTACCTGTACTCTGGCAGGTGTCCCCATCTAGTTCCAGCCTCCAGCCTGGGTAGCAGGAACACTTGACGGTTGCTTTGTACTGCTCACACACTTGGCTGCACTTGAGGTGCCTGGAGCAGTAGTCCAGGATCTGGCACGTCCTGTTGTCTGGGCTTAGACTGAGCCCCGGCGGGCAGGAGCACGCCACGCCCCTCCCAGGAGCCACTGCACACTGGTGGCTACAGCCGCCGTTACCCAAAATGCAATCGGCTGAGATGGCAAGAGAAGAAGACAAAGAAAGGTGATGAGAGTTGAGCAGACTGACTCAGAGAACACAGACAGGTGTATGGAAGTCCAAGAGTAGTGATGGATGGAGACCGATGTACTGCACGTCCTCGTCGACTAGTGACATAGGGGCTCAATTACCCCACAAGGAAGTGAACACAACTGTCCTGTCATATCTGTCTCGCATTTTTTTTCTTCTCCTATGGACAAAGTGTCATGTGGTAATCCCTGGGTAGGTCATTCATGTGAACATAAGGTGCTCACCGGGCCTAACTCCATTGCCTAAGCCTGACCCCACTGCTACGATCATCTAGCCCATGTGGTCCAAACAAAAGGATTGTCTCTGTTATAAACCCTAATCCCCTTCCCTATTAATATGTCTCCTCTGTCTCTTCCCTGCCGACTTTGGAGTGTTTCCAGAGAAAACTAAGGATCTTGGTCAGCAAGAGTTATATCCTCTCCAGCCTCAACAGCTTGTTCTCCCCGGGTTTCTCCCTGAGTTCAGCAGGGAATACGAGGACAGATGGACGATGCCAAAGCAAGCACTGCTGCTGATTTACAACAGCTCAACACTGTCTGTCAACATACATTTGCTGGTCGGGCTAGAGGAGGAAGACAAAGAAAATATAGAATGAATTGAAAAAAAATAGAATGATATTTAATAATTAATTGAAGTGGGGACCGAGAGAATTGACTCAAGTGAGAGAAATAGGACCAAGAGAATTGGTTAGAAGTGATCTGAACAAAAGTCACACCACAGAAGTGTCCCTCGTCAGAGTGGTCAGAGCAGTCGTATCTCCCGTTGCAGATGCTCTCGGGAGGCAGGCAGACGGAGGTGTCATTGGCACAGGGGTATCTGGGAGGTTTACATGGCGACGTCTCACAGCTTTCCTCATCGGACAGATCCTCACAGTCATAGTCCCCGTCACACACCCAGCTCTTACTGATACACTTGCCTGTGAGGGGAGAAACAGAGAGAGATCAGGTGATGAGGCGAGGGACATAATTGCAAAAAAAAAGTCCTTATAAGAGATATTGTGAATGATAACAAACCCACGTTTCAACCGTAAGTACAAAAATAAGAATTGATTGTCCATTTTCTTGTAGAGAACAGAAACGATCAGATATAAACTGGTGAGAAAATGGTCATCGTGATACCTAAACCTAAACTGTCAATACCATCAAATGAAGCAATTCTGCTGATTCTAGGTAGTTGGTCAAATGCCTCTAAAGTGACTGGAAATAGATGCTTTTAGAAACAATTGCAGGAAATAGGAAGCAATTATTGGAAGCAGCGAGGTAAAAAGCACAGTCTCAGAGGAATCCTGAAAAGCTGAGGAATAAAAGCGCTTTAGGCATCAGAAGAAAGTAAAGTGTATGGTGCTAGCAGAGAGGCAGCCCACCTCAGCTTTAATCTGTGGCATTGATGAGGAAACCCTGGAATAAATCCTGTTTACGTGGCTTGCAACAAGGCCTAATGAAAGACTATTTATTTGTCCCAAATGGCACCCTATTCCCTATATGGTGGACTAGTTTGACCAGGGCCCATATGGCTCTGATTAAAAGTAGTGCACTGTATAGGGAATAGGGTTCCATTTGGGATGCCTCCTATATATTTTCAAAGGCTATACTTTGTCAGCCTCAGCGTAAGGCAGTCAGCTTAGTCTGGACAGACACAGTGAATACAGATCAGAGCTGAGTCTGCCAATTATTTCAATTCAAACAACAGTGGGTTGATCTATTGTTGGAGGTATGTTCTTTCTGTTCACTTTAATTTGTTTTGTTTGACAAAATACTGCGATTCCAACCGGGCATCCTAATGAAGCTGTTTCAGAATCCACGCTGAGGGATCTTTTTTAACAAACCTAACGCAATGGTCAATCTTAGCGCTGGCGGGAATCCAAAATAGCCTAGTTCGTTAAATAGCCTGCTCTTGAGCATTTTTGCATTTCACACTGTACTATTTGCGTGGCTTCAACATGAAAATACATTGTTAAAAATTTTCTATAGAATTCACACAGATATAGGGGCTAGCCGTACTGTTGTAGTCTGGACATGGACATGCCAAGCGTAGTCAATAAACTAGATTAAATTCACTAGGCTATTAATAAGCACTGAAAAGACAGGGCATAATCAAATTTGAATGAAAACAAAACAACCTGTTTTAAATAGGCTAAGTCTGAATACAGTGACAGGCACCATAATTGCTCCCCGAGGACGTGTAATACAGCTGGTTTTGCGCACATACATCCAAACTTTTCACAGGATCCAATATAAAGAGAAGGGGGGGGGGTGTCCACTCACTGTTACACTGCTCGCAAATGTAACGTTTTAGAAACATCATGGAACCATCTTACAGATCTTTTTTGCACATCTCCAGAAATGGAAGATGAAATTGCATTGCATTCGGTCATGTACGTTCTCACCATAGACCCACGGACGATGAATCTTTCTAACGCGTTTTGTTTTTAATCCAATGAAACAAAAAAAACAATATATCTGCTTTTTAAACCAACAGCAATATTTCTAAATAGGATCGGGACATGATATCGGAAATCGCTTCTCTCGTTCCATGGTACCGTGTGCACACGTAGGCCTAAATGTCTTTAAGCATAACATTCGCACCTCTATACAAAATATTTGGCTCCTGTCAATTGTATCGTGGCTTATGTGCAAAGAAGATTTCCCCCCCCCCCCCAAAAAAAAAAAAATTGCAGTTGATATGGCATTATAGGAGGATTGAATAGTTCGGAGAGGCGCTCTTTGAAAATGGTGATGGATAGCCAACTGAAAAAGCAAAATGAAGTATGCAGGTATGTGAAGTGTGAATGATGAAAAAGCATGAGGGCAAAAACCTCCGAAATACATTCAAGCACTCTCAGTAGACCATTTAAACCCTTTACTCATAGGCTAGTTAGATAACGGCCGGGATAAAATACGCACCTATGCGACACTTTTAAACCAGCCTAGATTAAGCGGAGGGTAGGCTACGCTTGGTCTTGAATCAAATTAAACGAAATTGGGGGGGGACCAATTGCTTTTTATGTTTCTAAATAGGAGATTCACCGGCCAAAAAGGCATGCCTCTTCCATTGGCACTGTGCTTCCCCTCTCAAAAGCCTTGCCATTATCAACTGTGTTACCGTTAAGGCCTGCTTTTTGTGAATCTTAAAACTCCTCATGACGTTTTACTGAATTTTGCATGGTAAGTGAATGATGTGTATTAAGCCTTTTAACAGCATGAGATCAGTGAACTAAGCTAGAGGCTTTTCTCGTGTGAATTCCCCACTTTAAGACCAATCATACATAATGCAGTGCACCGTACAGATGATTCATATCAACTCCACGTAACTATTGGCCCAATAATATGACCAACTTACATTGGGAGATCTGCAACTCCTCGGCCGATTTGATTTACCACAACCATGTGGAACTGTTTTAGGGGCCACATAAAGTATCCAAAGTATTCCCATTTTACTGGCATGGCTACATGATAAAGCGTGGAGACGCCCTGCAGGTATCATAAAAGACATGAAAGGCTCTCTGGCTTTTTCCTCACAATTGTGTGTGAATTCTAACCCTGTAGGCTTATATCAGTTTACCCAATGTGTGCCTGTACACCAAGGACACAGATTAAGACCATTTCAGGGTAATAACCAGAGATACATTCATTTGATTTATGTCTATGGTAATGACTGAGAGGTTGACATTAAAAACATGGCCGCTCGGGTTCATTTTGGGGGCATAGTGTACAGTCCTGTATGCAGAGTACACACGGTACACAAAACATCTGGAGAGGTAGCTACAGTACCTGAGGTTTTACAGGTGAGCTTTTTGTGTCGGTCACAGTAGCTACAGTCCAGATGACACTTTGATGAAAGCAGTGTAGCTTTCTACAGCTAAACATGGGCATTTAATGATACTGTATGCACTGCATCAGAGCCACAGAGTGCGCAGCATTTCTTTCCTAAAGTGTTTTCACAGTAGCTTCAGTGCCGTACCTGAGGTTTGACAGGTGAACTTTGCGTGTGGGTCGCACATTCTGCTGGTGCCTTCACAGTCTGCCTCGTCACTCCCGTCCTCGCAGTCCTTGTCCCCGTCACACCTCCAGCGCTCGGGGATACAGGTGCCACCGTCGTCCCGGCAATGGAACTCATCTCCGCTGCAGTCATCAGCTGATACCGAGGCTATAGGAGAGACGGTGGTTCAGAGAGATAAACATACATTTACAAGTACGGAGTTCAGGTAGGGATATGCACTTCAGAAAATAAAGTACTTCTTTCTTGGGTAAGGGCTATTTTTACAAGGACAGATACTGTGCATCTCAAACCCACATTCCTAACCGCATCCCCTGAAGTGTGATGAATAGCATCCCCATTTCAAAGACTATATTGAGCATATCCTCTGACTACACTATACTTTCACAGATCTAAGACTTGAATCCGAAGGGTGTGATTCCCGTAAGGCAGATAGAAGAATGAGAAGTTAGTGTGTTTTTCCCTCACCTGTCCCAGTGCAGGGGGTGTTCTCATCACTGTTGTCCCCACAGTCATCGTCCCCGTCACAGGCCCAGTGGTCAGGGATACACTTCCCACTGGCACACTGGAATTGGGCACTGGAACAGGCATGGACACAACCCACCTCGTCACTACCATCCCCACAGTCATCATCTGGGTGAGGTGGAAAGGGAGAGGGGGAAAGGATGGGGAGATGGGAATAGGATGGAAGACAGGTGGAAAGGATGGGGAGAGGGGGAAAGGATGGAAGAGACAGGGAACGGACGGAAGAGAAGGGGAACAGACGGAAGAGAAGGGGAACAGACGGAAGAGAGGGGGAACAGACGGAGAGAGGGGGAATAGACAGAAGAGAGGGGGAACGGACGGAAGAGAGAGAGAACGGACGGAGAGAGGGGGAACAGACGGAGAGAGGGGGAATAGACAGAAGAGAGGGGGAACGGACGGAAGAGAGGGAGAACGGGCGGAGAGAGGGGGAACAGACAGAGAGAGGGGGAATAGACAGAAGAGAGGGGGAACGGGCGGAGAGAGGGGGGGAAAGGATGGAAGAGACAGGGAACGGATGGAAGAGAGGGGGAACAGACGGAAGAGAGGGAGAATGGACGGAAGAGAGGGAGAACGGACGGAGAGAGGGGGAATGGACAGAAGAGAGGGAGAACGGATGGAGAGAGGGGGAATGGACGGAAGAGAGGGAGAACGGACGGAGAGAGGGGGAATGGACGGAAGAGAGGGAGAACGGATGGAGAGAGGGGGAATGGACGGAAGAGAGGGAGAACGGATGGAGAGAGGGGGAATGGACGGAAGAGAGGGAGAACGGACGGAGAGAGGGGGAATGGACGGAAGAGAGGGAGAACGGACGGAAGAGAGGGGGAACAGACGGAAGAGAGGGGGAACAGACGGAAGAGAGGGAGAATGGACGGAAGAGAGGGAGAACGGACGGAGAGAGGGGGAATGGACGGAAGAGAGGGGGAACAGACGGAAGAGAGGGGGAACAGACGAAGAAGAGAGGGGGAATGGACGGAAGAGAGGGAGAACGGATGGAGAGAGGGGGAATGGATGGAAGAGAGGGGGAACAGACGGAAGAGAGGGGGAACAGACGGAAGAGAGGGAGAACGGACGGAGAGAGGGGGAATGAATGGGAGAGAGGGAACGGACGGAAGAGAGGGGGAACAGACGGAGGAGAGGGAGAACGGACGGAGAGAGGGGGAATGGACGGAAGAGAGAGGGAACAGACGGAAGAGAGGGGGAACAAGAGAGATGGGGGGGAACAGACGGAAGAGAGGGAGAACAGACGGAAGAGAGGGGAGAGAGGGGGAATGGATGGGAGAGAGGGAACGGACGGAAGAGAGGGAGAACGGATGGAGAGAGGGGGAATGGATGGGAGAGAGGGAACGGACAGAAGAGAGGGGGAACAGATAGAGGAGAGGGAGAACGGACGGAGAGAGGGGGAACAGACGGAAGAGAGTGTGAATGGACGGAGAAAAGGGGAATGGACGGAGAGAGGAAGAACGAACAGAAGGGGGGGGGGACAGAAGGGAGATTAAGAAACAGTGTGAGAGTCACAGCGTGGTTCAGAGAAGGTGAAATGTAATCATCCAGCAAGCTGCTTCTTGAGAGTGCAGTTCCATCCCATGGCGTTTTCCCAGTAAGGAAAACTGGTTGAAATTACGTTGTTACAACCAGATTACAACCAATTCTGGTAGTACACTGGTTGTTGTAATGGCGCCATTTAAAATCAGGCAGTTTTTCCCACTGAGGTAGAAAATTGAACTGTAAAAAGAGTGTTCACAGAAAAATGCCACTCACCTGAGTCACAGTGCCATTTCACACTAACGCACCTTCCATTGGAACAGCTGAACTGTGTGAGGGGCTCACATGTGGCGAAATCTGGTAAGAAAGAAAGAAGAAAAAATTGTGTTATTGTCGTAATACAAAGAGGTTCAATTTGGGATTTTTTTCTAACAAAGCACTTTTGATGACAGGAATTGATCAATTACGACTGTCCAGAATCACATAGGCCAGTAATTTACACACTGCATGCACTTGAAACCTCTGAAACAGTGTGGGTGAACATCTGTTATTATTACACATTAGATGCAGGAGACATTGGCACAGTTATGTGAGTTGGCATTGCCTTTGAATTCTGAAGTTTTAAAAACATTGGAGTGAGCAAAGTGTTTTTCAGTGCAGGCTTGAATTAGATTTAAGGAAGCCAAGCAGGAACTGTAATGACTGTGAACACTGTCTGTCTCTGTTTGTACTAGTTTCTAAGGAGCACCAGAGGTAACAGAAAAGTATCATTCACAGCTACATTTTGTAACAGAAGGTTCAAATTGTCCTTGCTGATTGTTTTGCAGACTGTGTCCTTACTGCCTGTTACTTTTCCCTCTTATCTAAAACAAGTGTAGAGAGGTGATATCCGATTACATTACATTACTTTGGTTTAACAACTCTGTGGTGATGGTGATTTACAGTCATTTTTGATGTATCCTCGCCAGAAGAGGGTGTATTCACATTGTGGGATACCTGACCAGGGGAAAGGGTCATTTGGGGTTCGTGCGCATGTGTCGTGGGTGTCTTTGAGCCTGTTTGAACTTGCATTTGTGTCTTCACTGACATTTTCAACCTCTCCTTGACCCAGTCTGTAATACCTACATGTTTCAAGCAGATCACCATAGCCCCTGTGCCCATAGCCCCAAGAACGCCAAGGTAACACTCCAAATTGATTACGACCCCGTAGCACTCACATCTGTAGCCATGAAATGTGTTGAAATGTTGGTCCTGGCCTACATCAACAGCATCAGCAGATTTACAGCTCATTTCCTGCACATCTATACATTTCACCATACGTTTGGCGAGAAATGTTTCCCGTTTTGAATATGATATCTGAGTGAGAGTGACTAACAAAATCCATTGGGGGTCCCCCGGTCTGTAATTTGACCATGATCACGACAAGTTTAGATAGCTGGTCCCTAAACTAACTTACCAATATAAAAATATTAGCCCGACATGGCTAACTGTGTGACTGTCAGTGACTGACATAACAAGAGAAAAGCTGCTGATGCATACAACCAAATTTCTAAATTGCATCTTGTGTACTAACTCTCAACAGCAAGGAGGGGTTGGGGTTGAGCCAGGTGCCAATCCCTGATCTACATCTTTGAAAGCCCATGCATGCTATTGTTTCAGGGAAGGAATAAATAATTATCTCTCTCATTGACAGGGAGAGTCCCAGCTATTTCATATTTTAAATATTAAAAGCCTTTCTCTCCATCGTCATGTTGTGTTGTCTGCTCCAGAGGTTGTCAGAGCGTGCCCAGAGGGTAGCCTACATGCTAAATTGAATTAACATGATGGGTAGGTAAAATACAAGGCTCACAGTGGAATGACGTAATGCAACGATAGAAAAAGTCTCAAAAACATCGCAAATGATTTCTGAAATGTTAGGCTAATGTTGATATCATTTCGATTTAAGTCAACCTATCCAAGTGGAAGGAACCAAAGGAGGGGAAAAACCCATTGATTTGTCACGGCTGGAGTGTTAAGAAAATGCCCAGGCTAACATATCACAAAGAATGTCTTGTCCAATGGACTTCTTCATTCTAAGTAGTATGCTAGTATGAATATCTCAACACAGCTGTGACTTTATTTCATTTTATTGAACCTTTTAATGGAAACTTGTCCAGAAGCTCACCACAAGAGGCGGTCTCATCAGAGTGGTCCCCACAGTCGTCATCCCTGTCACAACGCCAGGACTCTGGGATGCATCTCCCGTTCTCACAGGAGAACTGGTCAGCTTGGCATGATCCCGCTGAAAACATTAATAGCAATAATAAAATAGCATTTTTATAACATTATTTTACTACACCGAAGTTCCCATTAGAAAAGTTATGTTTTTCTATTCTATTATGCAACAGTTATATAGTGCTTTTCATGACCAGTATGGTCTTAATAAGTACTTAAATAAAGTGCATTGACTAGGCCTAGCTGGGGCGGCAGGGTAGCCTAGTGGTTAGAGCATTGGACTAGTAACTGGAAAGTTGCAAGTTCAAATCCCTGAGCTGACAAGGTACAAATCTGTCATTCTGCCCCTGAACAGGCAGTTAACCCACAGTTCCTAGGCCGTCATTGAAAATAAGAATTTGTTCTTAACTAGTTAAATAAAGATCAAATAAAAAATTCAGTGAGTGAATCTACACCATTATAGTACGGGACATTTTTAAGTAATGTCTGATCTTTTACATTTACTGTTCTGTAACATTTGATTCCACATAGAGAGCCAGCAGGCCATGTGTGTTGCATATATATTATTTTTTATTTAATTAGGCAAGTCCGTTAAGAACTAATTCTTATTTACAATGACGGCCTACTCAGGCCAAACTCTAACCCGGACGACGTTGGGCCAATTGTGCGCCGCCCTATTGTACTCCCAATCACGGCAAGTTGTGATACGGCCTGGAATTGAACCAGGGTCTGTAGTGACACCTCTAGCACTGAGATGCAGTACCTTAGACTGCTGCGCCACTCGGGAGCCCTTTAGTGCTAAAAGATCTGGATTTGGTTTCTCCGTGACTGGTCGTCCTAGAGAATTGGCTCGCTATCTACTCACAGTAATCTATTTATTCACAGAGATCAAAAAGTGAAAGTTAAAAAAAAAACGTGAAACCAGGATATCATTCATATATAAATCGCCATTTTCTTTCTTATGGAATCATCCTATCCGTGTTCAGGATCGGCATTGTGTCAACATCTGGCAACTGAAACACCTACATTTCTCATCTACATCCCCTAACAAAACCCCCAGAGGAGGTGTGCATATCCTGGTCAAGTCTTCTGGATGGAGAAGATGATGAATTATCCCAGTGTATAGATACATTCATGATGTGCAGTAGCACGGAGGCCATTGGGAATCTTTGACATACGCGTCCCTCACCAGCACGGGAAATCATGCAGTGGTGCTTGTTTAAGTCGTGTAAGAGTTGTCACCTCCTCTCTGAGTATTCTCCAATGGCCTCTGCTCTGACAGAACCTCTCCCAAATGACTCTCTGGTTGGAGAAACTTGGAGATCACTAAAGTTTGTTCTACAACATGGAATCTGGCAGTTGCATCCTGGTCCATATGAGCTAGATGGGCCTCTAAGTAGAGCAGACAGCGGCATACCAGAGCAGGTGAAGTTGGACTCGTCCTCGTTGTTCCCACAGTCGTTGGTCCCGTCACAGAGCCACCTCTTGGGGATGCAGCGGTTGTTCAGACACTTGAACTGATCCGCAGGGCAACTACGATTATCTGTGATGATGGGCAAAAATTGCTTTGATATTTAGTCTTTGACGTAAACTGTCATGCAATCATATTAATGTGTTCGTTATTTGTTACTTTAACTTCTTATTTTTCTTTAGGTATTTTTCTTAAAACTGCATTGTTGGTTAAGGGCTTGTAAGTAAGCATTAAGTAAGCATTACACTGTAAGGTCTATTTCACTGTAATACCTGTTGTATTCGGCGCATGTGACAAATACAATTTATTTTGATCATAGATATTGGATAGCTAGCTAGAAAGCATGACAGAAAAAGTCAGCCTAGCAATTTCAGTCTTGCATAGATGATATATGTTGCTAATTTCAACTTAATGATTTTTTCCCTTTGGAATCAGTCTCTGGGACATGTCCTATTTTCCATAAATGCAAAATGATGTGTTTTCTAACACGCCGAATAAGACCTACAGCAGATGTGCGGTTCCTCATCACTTCCGTCCAAACAGTCATCGTCCCCATCACATTTCCAAGAGGCCTGGACACAACGCCGGTTCCTACACTGGAACTCTTCATTCCCACATCTCTGTGGCTCTCCGTGGTCCCCTGAATCACCCAATGTGGCTGCAAGCAAACACACACACACACACACATCCACTTGCTGGCTCACCTTCACACTCCGCAGAACATATTCCTCAAAAGAGCCACAACTGATGAAACATTTATTTTATGTTATATGCTGGCATTGAAAAATCAGTACTGGCATATTGAGTTCTACATGGGCATATCTTATCTGCTGTCATTTATTCCTATTGATTGCCTTGGTCATTGATGTGGAGTGTCAGGCTGAACGGGCCTTGTATGTTTGAGCAAGAGTGTATTCGACAGGGCTTACAGGAGCAGGTGAGGTTATTCGCGTCCAGGTACTGGTTGTCAGCGCAGGCACACACTCTGCTACCGGGAATGGCCAGACACAGGCTCCCGCAGCCACCATTATTAACCCCACACGCATTGTCACCTAAAGATCAATTAGATAAACCAAAGTAGGCTAAATCCAATCATTGTTTTTGCAGCTGCAGCCTTTACAAATGCAACATATTAGGAAGACAATAACATGACTCAAAACTGTAACACATATATATAATCCTAGTTACAATGATGCTATTATACCAAATACTATATTCAAAACATCCATAGATTAAAAGGGCTTAATGTCTGTATTCCTATCCGCGTGCCAGTCAGAGCGACTGTTTACATGACTCAGCCAAAGGCAGAATCATCCAAACCCCGCTGCTATAAAAAGTCGAGAGCGACAACATCAGATGAAAACGGAACACTGTGTCTGACGGATCATTTGACATCCTCCTTGATGTCGATGAAACTGTATTTGGCGAGGTAGGGATATGAAGAGTTTGTTAAAAAAAATTAAAAAGGAGGGAGGGAGGGAGGAAGGCTGAGGTAAAACAAGGCATATGAACACGCTGAAAGGCTGTGGGTGGGTGGCACCCAGCTGAGTTCAGCGTTCCTTTCGAGGTAGTGAGAGACAGTACAGACAGGTGCATCAATGTGCCAACCAATGACTGTTATCATGACAACCCCCGCGCAGAGTCTGAAAACATGGCCGGGGTTACTATAAGTAGCGGTTAACGGATTAGAGTCGGTGTACATTTGCGGACAGTCTCAGCTTCAATTCTCATTGAATCAATCGTTGGTCTCTGTCTTTGTTCATGGCTCGCCCTCGGTGGCTATGAGAGGTTTGGTTGTTAGAGAGCAGGTAGCACCAGACACGACTAAAATATGCCTGACCCCCTACTGTTAGGAGCCTGAGTGGCGGAGTTGTGGCACGTAAAATATGCTAAGGCCAGACAAAAATGGATTCACTGTTGAACGGATTTTCTCCCAAGAAAAGTGAGGCGAGCGAGCGAAAACATGCACAATTAGAAGCATCAACCTACATAGAGCAAGCGTGACTGAATTCAAGCCCAGTAACTTTGTTCACCGCATCCTCCTTCGACTGCCACGAAAAGCCCACGCCTGCGGATCTGCGCAGTGTGTCGGTGCCACTGGCGAAGTACTTTGCTTGACACGCTAGCTGTTCTCGGCGGCGCATCATCACTTCAAACGCATTCCGTCGTGGTATTATCGGTTGGCCTTACTACTACTGGTAGTACTGGTAAAATGTAAGTTATGAATCACAAATCACTATACAGCTGACACACTTCGATTGTATCAATAATTTTGAGTTCAATTTGGTTGTCCAAAATACTATCAGCTTGCACTGCGTCTTTGCTGATGAATGCCCTGATCTCTGGCCAGTCAATTGGTTACATTACATTGTTGTTTCGTCTATTACTCGCTTCTAATAGATCTGAAAATGATGCAATAACCATGAATTTAACCGACTGTTTGTATATAATGAGGGACGTCCCACGTTTAACCTGGACACATAAATTAGTAGGAATTTGTGCTGGCTTCAGCCATGACTGTATGAGAGAGAAATTAAACATCTGCACGTCGCCTGCAGGTGCGAGTGTGTGTGTTTCACTGTCCAATCAGAGGCTTGAACATGATCTGAGCGTGTGATCTGAGAACTGTTTGGTCTCTTGGGCGTCAATTTGGGAAAGAATCGAGGGAGAGCGATAGTGATGAGCATTCCGGATCTTTTTAGTGAACCTGCTAGTTCGGCTCAGATCACCAAAAAGAGCCGGTTCTATTGGCTCCCAAACGGCTCTTTAAATAATATATGTTTTGTATTTTTGTAAGTCAAACAGTTTGCGATAGTTTGACAATGATTGGTGTTAAAAACAACAACCATTCAAAATGAATACAATCTGAACAGCATAATGAAATATTGCACCATATCAAAGAAAAATAAATATCAATTTGCAAAACTGCAGCATCCCTCAAATTGAAATAAATGTAAAAAAGGGTTCTATTACACATGTGCATTTAAAGTATAACTTTTTTAATGTATTTAAACAAAGTAAATATAAATGTAACAATTCAAAACGAATACAATCTGAACAACATAATAATAGAATATTGCACCATATCAAAGAAAAATGTATAACAATGTGCAAAACTGCCGAATCCCACTTAAAACATTAAACTGGTCCCCCTTTTCTCTCTCTTCTTTAGTGCCATGTTATAACCAGCAGCAAACAGAAATGCTGACCATATTTAGCTTTTATGAGACATTTGCATTCAGAAATGCAAGCTGCCTCACTTTCGAGGAGCTGATGCGGTTTCTTCTCTCAGTAATTATTTGTCCCGTTTTTGAGAAGACCCTCTCAGAGGGAACGGATTTGGCCCCTAATGCAGATCTTTGGAGAAGGGGCTTCTCCAAAAAAGGATCGGACCTCTATTATGGCATCTGCTGAGGGATTCCTTCGTGCTGCATCCCCAGTTGCTCTCTCGTCAAACAGCATCCAAACAGCAGCACTACTGCTGGTGCTTCTCCTCCATCTGATCCCTCTTCTTCCTGTTGCCCTGGTGCCTGAGCCAGCTGACTGCTGGGGCTGTCCCTCCCTGCTGCTGAGGTTATTCTTTGAAGAGCCTCATCAATCGCTCTGGCATCACTGAAGGCTAACTTCTTAAACCTGGGGTCAAGTGCAGCGGTTTCTGATAGCACATGATTATATTCCACTTCTGTCCTTTTATGAACATAGGGTGTCCATCAACTCTGTCACATGTCCTGTGGTTACATTTGCTTCTCTCTGGCGGCTGGCTGTGATTCACTGCAGACCCTGACACAGGAGTATCATTTTTGAGGCTGTCACATAGCTGAAAAGAGAGAACAGTAACTTATTAGTTCAGGTTCATGTTTTGTCTACTGATACTACATTCTCATCTACTGCTCATATACATATATAATACTGGATTAAATAATGATGTAGTAATAGCTGCTTACTGTACCTCTCTCCACTGATCTCCACAGTGACCTGCTCAAAGGGTTCCAGGACTCTGCAAAGCTCCTCCACCACCTCCCATTCCCCTTGGGTCAGAGCATCAACAGGTGCATTGACAATGGCCAGGGTAGAGATGATGGTATCCTTTGACTCAAGAAACCGCTTCAACATATAAAATGTTGAGTTCCACCTTGTAGTGCAGTGTTGTTTAGGCCTCAGCTCAGTCATCCACATCTGGTGTTGTGTAGACTACAGTTTTTCAGCACCTGCTGTGCTCCTGTGGAAGTATTCCACAGCTGCTTTCACTTTGACCAAAGTGGGCTTCATCACCTTCAGAGCATCTCTTACAATCAATGGATGATGGGTCCATTTTAACATTTTCATGGCTTTAGTTATGTACGCTTTATTGTCGCTAACACAACAGACCACTTTTCCATCTACTTGCCATTCTCTGGCCACTCTCAACAGTTCCTCTGCCAAGTTCTCTGAGGTGTGTCTGTCGCTGAACTCAAAACAGTCCAGAAGACAGCTAGACATCGAACAATCTTCAATGAAGTGACATGTAACAGACATGTAAGAAGTGGTTACCCTTGATGTCCAGCAGTCAGTGGTAAGGCAAACTGCAGTAGCTTTCTGGACTCTTTCCCGCACTGAAGCCTGTGTGCTCTCGTACAGTTGTGGAATAAGTGATTTTGAAAGGGTTTTCCTGCTTGGAATTGTGTACATTGGATTTAGACTATTGCTATAATTTCTAAAACCTCTGTACTACATGATCGAAAATGGCTGAAAATCGGTGGCAATCATTTTAGCCAATGCAATATCAATTTGGCCTTGTTTTGCTACAGACAGACTTTGGCATGAACTGGGCCATAGACGACTGCGTTGCTGTGGGTCGTGGAGTAGGCCTATTTGACTGAGTGGATACATCTCCACGCGTGGAGGTGCTGGCTCCACCACTATCACTAGCAGGCCCGCTAGTTTCTTGAAGCTCCACTACAGCTAGCTTCACAGTTGGGTGCACAGCTCGCATACGCCGGTGTAGGTTGTGCATAGAACCGACTTTATATGAGACTTTGTTTTGGCAAATTCTACACTGTGCTCTAACATTGTCTACATTATTAAAATGCATCCAAATGCTACTGTGCTTCCGACTCATTTTCCAGCTGTTGTTTTCACAGCTGTCCTTCCTCTCTCTCCTCGGCTGCTAAGTGTGTGACTGTGAGTGAGTTGGCTCGGCTCTCCCTCACGCATCTTTGGTTCATTGGTTGACACTGCTTGTCTGATTGACAGGAACAACAGGTGAGGCTGTTAGTCTGAGCAGACAGTCAGAACGAATGTGTGTGCGCTTGACCATTTAGGTCTATATTATTTTAGTTCTTTTTTTCATTCTTTGAATTAGTTCATTCTATTCATTTAAATCTTTTGATTATTCAGATCTTATTTAAAAAAAAAAAAATTTTTAGAAATAGATTCAGCTCTTCTGATATGCGAGCCGGCTCCCAACATTCACCAACAAGGGCCGGCTCATAGAGCCGACTCGTTCGTGAACGACCCATCACTAGAGAGCGGACAGTGCATTATAAGCAAAGAGATGCATATATTGGCCAAAAAATAACACCAGATTTTTTTTTCCCCGGACGTGTGGAGAAAGGTGAGGCGGTGGTGCATCTGTTAAACAGTCATTCAACTTTGTCCGGCGTAAAAGGGAAAAATCAAAAAGAGAATCTTCTGATGTATTTACTGTCATGCATTTCAAACCCCCTGGCTGGAGCAAAGTCCAAGTTTAGTACTTCAGCCATTCTCAGTGTTGTAATTTCGTCAACGGTCCTCTCAGTTCACCCATCTCATCAGGGTTGATATACTGAAAAAACTGGTTTGACAGGGTTGAGAGTCACAGGGATCCAGTACATAATGAGTATGTCCCCTAGTCTCTGATATGTTTATATTACAAAAAAAGTGATCCAGTCTTGTATTTAAATAGTTTTGGTGCATGACAATGATAGTGTGATGGTGTATTTACCTTGCTGCCTTTGAGCATCGTACACAGATAGCCCAAAAAGAGGGGGTTTCTCGCTTCTCATAAGAGCAACCTGCCCTGACTGCAAGTCCAGTTGGAAAATAGAGGCGTTCATGTAATCTGTCCAGAAAACGGAATTCTGGTGCAGGGAAATTCCAAAGGGATGGTTTAATTCTTTGCCGTTATACACCACCTTTGGATAAAAGAAACAAAGAACACGTTAGACAATAATTCACAGTTAAAAGTGACTTTTTTTTGATGGAGTCATGTATTTGCAACCATACAAATGTTGAAAATAAATGTACATATTCAATTGATACTATGCATATTTTTTGATCAGTAGAAAAGAACACTCACTCATTTACTAACCGTTCTGTGGGTACCATCGAGGGAGATTTTCTCGATGTGGTCATAATAAGCGTCGCACCAGTACATGTTACTGGAGCCATGGTCTAGGGTGAGTCCGTTAGGCCACAGGATGCCTGAAGTGACAAAGTCCAGCCGGTGGGATCCATCCATCCAGGCTTTCTCTATCTTGCCAACACTATCGTTCACCTCATCCTCCTCCCAGTCTGTCCAGTACATCCAGCTGAAAACCAGAAGAAATTCATTATCAATGTGATGGTTTAGCATTGAGAGATCGATAAGTTAGCCCAAATAATACCGAGTATACAAAACATTAAGAACACCTGCTCTTTCCATGACATAGACTGACCAGATGACTCCAGGAGAAAGCTATGATCTCTTACTGTTGTCACTTTGTTAAATCCCCTTCAATCAGTGTAGATGAAGGGGAGGGGACAGGTTAAAGAAGGGTTTTTAAAGCCTTGAGACAATTGAGACATGGATTGTGTATGTGTGCCATTCAGAGGGTGAATGGGCAAGACAAAAGATTTGAGTGACTTTGAACGGGGTATGGTAGTAGGTGTCAGGCGCACCAGTTTGTGTCAAGAACTACAATGCTGCTGGGTTTTTTCATGCTCAACAGTTTCCCGTGTATATCAAGAATTGTCAACCACCCAAAGGACATCCAGCTCACTTGACACAAACTGTGGGAAGCATTGGAGTCAACAAGGGCCAGCATCGCTGTGGAACACTTTCAACACCTTGTAGGGTCCATGCCACAACGAATTGAGGCTGTTCTGAGGGCAAAAGGTGTTGCTAATGTTTGGTATACTCACTGTATATACACTGCTCAAAAAAATAAAGGGAACACTTAAACAACACAATGTAACTCCAAGTCAATCACACTTCTGTGATATCAAACTGTCCACTTAGGAAGCAACACTGATTGACAATAAATTTCACATGCTGTTGTGCAAATGGAATAGACAACAGGTGGAAATTATAGGCAATTAGCAAGACACCCCCAATAAAGGAGTGGTTCTGCAGGTGGTGACCACAGACCACTTCTCAGTTCCTATGCTTCCTGGCTGATGTTTTGGTCACTTTTGAATGCTGGCGGTGCTTTCACTCTAGTGGTAGCATGAGACGGAGTCTACAACCCACACAAGTGGCTCAGGTAGGGCAGCTCATCCAGGATGGCACATCAATGCGAGCTGTGGCAAGAAGGTTTGCTGTGTCTGTCAGCGTAGTGTCCAGAGCATGGAGGCGCTACCAGGAGACAGGCCAGTACATCAGGAGACGTGCTTGAGGCCGTAGGAGGGCAACAACCCAGCAGCAGGACCGCTACCTCCGCTTTTGTGCAAGGAGGAGCAGGAGGAGCACTGCCAGAGCCCTGCAAAATGACCTCCAGCAGGCCACAAATGTGCATGTGTCTGCTCAAACGGTCAGAAACAGACTCCATGTGGGTGGTATGAGGGCGCGACGTCCACAGGTGGGGGTTGTGCTTATAGCCCAACACCGTGCAGGATGTTTGGCATTTGCCAGAGAACACCAAGATTGGCAAATTTGCCACTCGCGCCCTATACTCTTCACAGATGAAAGCAGGTTCACACTGAGCACATGTGACAGACGTGACAGAGTCTGGAGATGCCGTGGAGAACGTTCTGCTGCCTGCAACATCCTCCAGCATGACTGGTTTGGCGGGGGTCAGTCATTGTGTGGGGTGGCATTTCTTTGGGGGGCCGCACAGCCCTCCATGTGCTCGCCAGAGGAAGCCTGACTGCCATTAGGTACCGAGATGAGATCCTCAGACCCCTTGTGAGACACATATGCTGGTGCGGTTGGCCCTGGGTTCCTCCTAATGCAAGACAATGCTAGACCTCATGTGGCTGGAGTGTGTCAGCAGTTCCTGCAAGAGGAAGGCATTGATGCTATGGACTGGCCCGCCCGTTCCCCAGACCTGAATCCAATTGAGCACATCTGGGACATTATGTCTCGCTCCATCCACCAACGCCACGTTGCACCACAGGCTGTCCAGGAGTTGGCGGATGCTTTAGTCCAGGTCTGGGAGGAGATCCCTCATGAGACCATCCGCCACCTCATCAGGAGCATGCCCAGGCATTGTAGGGAGGTCATACAGGCACGTGGAGGCCACACACACCACTGAGCCTCATTTTGACTTGTTTTAAGGACATTACATCAAAGTTGGATCAGCCTGTAGTGTGGTTTTCCACTTTAATTTTGAGTGTGACTCCAAATCCAGACCTCCATGGGTTGATACATTTGATTTCCATTGATAATTTTTGTGTGATTTTGTTGTCAGCACATTCAACAATGTAAAGAAAAAAGTATTTAATAAGAATATTTCATTCATTCAGATCTAGGATGTGTTATTTTAGTGTTCCCTTTATTTTTTTGAGCAGTGTATATATATTTTTTTAGACATGACACCAAATGTGTGAATATCAAATCACTCTAAAGTTCCCGAAAAGCAGCAGACACTCTAGTCTGCTCTGAAACTGTTAAGCCTCTCATACCAGAGAGCAACTCACTACTTACATTTTTGCCATTACATTTCACCTTTAAGCACATTCTTATAATTAACTGACCGAAAAATGTGTCCAAACTCAGCTCCTTTCCTCAGATGGAGATTTAGGTCGCACTTTGTTGGCTATGCACATTTTCAAGGCAATGTTTCAGCATTTGCGGAGACCGCATTCAGGTACATGCTGCATATGTCGTCTCAAGTGAAAAGGACCTTTAAATGTCAAGCGCGCTATAACGCGGATCTACTACTGATCGGATTGAATCCCGGCCACAGTCAATTTACTGAAAACAGTACCAGAATTGGGTCCTGGCATCTTACGTATGTACAAACCAATATCTATTGAAACATCACAACATAAGGAGATCTTATCAGGGTGTCAACTGTAAAAGACACACTCACCTGTGCAGAGGGTCCACCACGATCGCTCTGGGGTGAGACATATCTCCTTCTAACAGAGTTCTCCTTGTCTGTGCAGCTTTCTCCAATCTGGCAACGTTGATTGTTTTCCTGTAGCCGTCATTTGTCCAGTACAAGTTGTTCCCTATCCAGTCCACTGAGATCCCCTCCACGTTATCAAGGTCTAGGACAGGATGTGAGTCAAAAAAAATTTAATGCATAGAGTATGCTGTTGTTATCCTCTACTTGATCATCCTGCAGGAGCGTAATCTATCACTGTCTCCAGATCCTCGTTAATGGAATCAAAACCCCAAAGCATTGTTCTAGAATCTATTGTAGCAGATATATTAATCACACACAACACAAAAGTCATGCAAAATAGTGCTGCTTACACAGAAAGCTTTTGGGTATTAGAGATTGACCTAATTCGGGGACCCAACTTTAAGACCTTTGAAAGTATGAATAACCTATGATTCATTTGTGTACAGAGGTGTACAGGTACATTTCAGGGATGTAAAGAAGACAAAGGACTTCTATACTCACATTATCCCAGAACTAAAATCTTGCGTAATTTCTTCAGATGCTTGATAATGTTCTGGGGGAGTTGTATGAGAAAATATACTAACGAGACTAGAGAAGTTTCCATCCCCTCTAAATGGAAACTCAACCAAAGCATGGGCCAAATTATATATATATATATATTTAACTAGGCAAGTCAGTTAACAAATTGTTATTTACAATGACGGCCTACCCGGGCTAAACACGGACGCCGCTGGGCCAATTGTGCGCCGCCCTATGGGACCCAATCACGGCTGGATACAGCCTGGATACGAACCAGGGACTGTAGTGATGCCCCTTGCAATGAGATGCATTGCCTTAGACCGCTGCGCCACTCGGGAGGCCATTCCAAAATTTGAAAGATGCGAACACCTGTGAAATTGTGATTTGTCCAAAATATCTGGGCACCAGAAGAGAGTTCCTCGTTAGTCGTTGCATCTCACAGTCTGTTGACGACTGCTATGATACAATCTTATGTTAACTGCGTCTGTCCACATGTGTTTAACCCTCACATAACGTGATTGGCATGATTCTCAATTCATTAACTTAAAAGGTGCTATTTTTTGTCAACATCTGGAATATCTCATCTCAAGGTCACCTGAAGTTGTTACCTCACAAACAGAACCATCTGAATGCACTGACCATCTTTAAGGATCGTTTTTCGATGGGTCCCATCCAGTCTTTGTCGGCCAATCAGAAAGCTGGTTGTGTCGGCAAAGTATATGTGGCTGGTCTCTGCATGGAAGCCGATCGCCCGAGGGTTTACAAGATTGCCAATCTGTACCATGTGCTCGGCCTCTGACTTGCTATTCAGGTCCAGGCCTCGGATGACACCGGGTCTCCCTCGTCCGTAGAACAGGAATACCTCATTCATAGGCTCTGCAGAGGGAGGTTATAATGCATTATGAAGAGGGTGCTTATAGGAAGCGTTATGAATATTACATAAACAAACCACCAGCGACTAATCTTCTTTACCCTGAACACTGCCCATGTGTAATTCATTTACATGATTCACTTTTCTTCCAACCGACACAGGAAATTAAAAATGGTATCCTAAGACAAGAATAATAAGGTAATTACAATGACCTAAATTAAAGCAAGAATTCGGTCGGCTGATTAGACCTCATCAAATCAATCAATCCCTTACTCCAAAAACGAGCCTGTGCCAAAGCAACGCTTGAGACAAAGTTAACGGGACGCATTGAAGCCGACCAAAACAAAGATGAATTTGGGCTTTTCACCAGTCATTAGGCGATGTTGTTTGAGTTGACTAGATGTGATGTTCAGTAGACCTGACAGAGGAGCAGGCTGGAGCAAAGTTGCAGACGTTTGGGTCGTGCGGGCGCTGTCACTAATTATAGAAGCTACTTTGCCTCTGACTGACACTATGACCGTCAACACATGACATAATATGCCCTAATATGAACTTACTCTTGCAGGATTGTCTGTCACTTCCCAGTACAAAGCCTGTTCCACAGCGACAGGATCGGGATTTGTAACTTCCGCTGAGCAGACACATGTGAGAGCATCCTCCTTTTCTTCCAGACGGATCGGGATCGCAGGCATGAGTCCTGACTGCAGAGAGAGATAGGAGACGAGGGTAGATACCAGACACACAACACACACACACACAAACACACACGGGGGTGCACACACACACACACACAAACACACACACACAGCTATCTTCTACACATGCAAGAAACAATATATTTTCTTTTTACCTGTTGGTTGGGTGAGTTTCTGGTAAACACGTATTCCCACAGAATTCTCCACGGTGGTTACAGTTTGAACGTCTGCTACGCTAAACCGATTTATCTGTAAAATGTCCGCTTTTGTCCCTTTAGATGGCTCGGTGCGAGTTGCAAACAAATAATCTTCAAAGAGTGATAATCCGTGGAGGTGCAGCAACTGGGAGACAAAGAGAGCAGTAGTGACAAGAGGAAGGAGAGGCACAGTGCTATAGAGCAACGCTGGGCTGCATTTATATGTTTCATTCATCTCAACTTAATCCCCAGGTAAACACCTTTGCCCCCAGCAAGCACATAACGTTCTGAGAACCATATGTTTCTTAGAGCTCGGTGAGAAAGTGGTTGTCCTATGGTTGATTTTACATACAATATTCCAACCACTGGAGGTTGGTGGCACCTTAATTGGGGGGGGAGGCCTTGTGGTAATGGCTGGAGTGGAATAGGTGGAATTCCATTCACTCCGTTCCTGACATTATTATGAGCTGTCCTCCCCTCAGCAGCCGCCACTGATTCCAACAATATTCTTGGAATGGTGCAGGATACCCAGCTAGCACATGACATTCTGAGAACCATATGTTTCTTAGGTGGTAGTTTCTGTACAATCAGCGTAACGTTTCCTCGTGGTTCTATTGAAAGTAATGTTCTCAAATTGTTCAGAGAATGTGAAGAAACCATGTTTCTCTGTGGGAATTTCAGTACTTCAGCCTAATGTTTTCTACAGGTTCTATTTAAGTCATGTTTCACAGAACATTAAGAAAACGTTCCATAAAACCCCCAAGAAAACATGAGTAGTATTCAAAGAAAGTTCTGAGCATGTTATTTAACATATACATTCCGTTCAGCTGTGTAATTGGCCACAACCTGATCCATATACATTCCGTTCAGCTGTGTAATTGGCCACAACCTGATCCATATACATTCCGTTCAGCTGTGTAATTGGCCACAACCTGATCCATATACATTCCTTTGAAATGGGGTCTGTTTGATTCGACTAAAATGAACAGCTTCGTATGAGTTAAATAAAACACGGCATGCTACACTAGCTCCATCCTGGTTTCACCGTGGAATAATTCCACGGATAGAAAACAGAAGGTTTGAATGTCACCGATGCCGTGCCACAATAAAGAAGACGTGTGTTTGCATGTCCTATCTGTGCTTGGAGTTCAAGACAGTTAACCCAAAACTAAGCTAGCAGTGTTATTAAAAGTCTTATTTGAAACACATTCTCAGAACATGATTTTGTTACCTTCAAATAACCTATCGTTTAGAAAACCATAATAAAACATTCTCTGGAACCTTCCGGCAACCTACAAATGTGTGTCCCCAGAAGAGGAAACATTTTCACTTATGGCTTTGTTCCCAGAACCAATTGGAAACCAAATCTGCTAGCTGGGCCTGCTCCTCCACTCCATTCTAATCCATTGGAAAAGGCTGTGACTAGGGGATACAGCAGCAGCAGGAATGTACAGTAGCATCGGTTGCATCTCTTTCAACCCTACTCCCTCTCTCTGTAGAGCAGAATAGGATGCCATTTGGGACGTAACTACTGTCTCTATGTAAAAAAGGGAGGGTCAAAGAATGTCCACACTCAGCAGAGTATGTACTCCCCGACTTAACCAAAGGCTCTGTCATTTGGACTATCTTATTGAGTCCTCACAAACTACCCCTAAAGTGTGACCAACTGGCATGCCCGTTGGTAAAATCGTAAATGGTTTCTCTGAAGCAAAGCACGATTGAACATTGGAAATGGGCAGATCATAGGATAACAACTGTCACACGCTGTACTTACAGAGCTTTCATGGATAACAGTGTGCCGGTTGCTCCCATTGTAGTCCACCACTTCGATATAGTCCAGGACAGCATCTGCCCAGTAGACCAGCTTTCTAACCAGGTCCAGAGTAACAGCTGTGGGCTTCTCTATTCTGTTCTCCACTATCCTGGTCCTGTTGGTGCCGTCCATATTGCACCGTTCCAACTTGGCCGTACTCCCCGAATCCGTAAAGAACATTTTCCTGAAAAGCAAGTTGAATCCCAGGGTATAAAAGTGTTTTTAATAGAATCCAACCACAATTGAGAATCAATGTGCAGTAGGCCTACAGTTTGGACTACGGATGGGAATGAGCTTTGTCGCTAACTCTGACACTTTGACATTATCACGTTGAACCTGAAACATTGAGTAATGTGCACGGTTCCATAAACAGTAGGGAAAAGGGTGTTGTGGAGAAATAAACTGTGGAATTACAATCGTCCTTGTAATTCCTATTTCACACGCCAGTCACATACAGAATTTATCACATGCAATGTTGTGCTGCAAATTGATGGTTTTCATTCAACCATATTTGAAAGCTCATTCGAACAGTTAAGTAGTGTTTCGTAATTAAATAAATCAATGACACCAATCAGAAAGCTATTCTAGGTGCAGTCAACCAAATGCAACACGCCAATGACTTATTTCAGCATCAAGGCTCTTTTCAACAATGAGCTTCAGAACAGAAGTATGACTGCATGTAGAGTTCACCTTTCACCCTTCACTTATTTTTGATGAGATCCCGTATGATTCATCTATTAAAAACATATCAAACCTAAAATTACTCATTTGAAAAATGTAAATCGGTCTACGCAAAACAAATGTATCAGATCATATCAGACTGAGACAATATCAGCTCTACGCTTTTCCAGTCATTTCCACGATCCAACTCCATTTGAAGCAGCAACATCCAAACCCTTATGATTTCTAAGTGGAATCCATTGAAAACACATGGAATCCTTAGATAGTACCTGTCTACATTCCCTTTTGTCATCTGACAGATATCATGGGAGTAGAAGGGAGTCATTTCCCCCTGAAGGGGGAAACTAATGTATTGCCGATGATATCGCATCAATAATTGAACACACTGGTCCTGGAATATTACCCCTCTCACTGTGATCTTGTCAAAGCAGCTTTGTTGCGTGTGAGTGCTGTGAGTGGCACAGGAAGATAACACAATCTCCTAACAGCAACTGACTGCTAAGGTGCAGGAGCCACTTAAATCCGAGTCAGGAATACCACAGGTTTGGAAGTCTAAGCCTTAAAATAGACTGTCTCAAACAGCATCGTATTCCCTATAAAGTGCACTGTTTTTTTTACCGAGGCCCATAGGGCTCTGGTCAAAAGTAGTGCACTATATAGAGAACAGAGTGCCATTTGGGACGCACATCGTAGCTTCTTTATCAGCTAGAGGTAGCACTCGGTTTTGACAACTGATACAGCTCTGCATCACATACAGATACAGGTCTACTCAAATTGAGTTGTCAAATGTTGTGAGCTGAGTCAGTTTGATTTCAAGTTTTAAAAAATATATATATATATAAAAAAATCTGTAGAATGTGAAAGTAAATATGGTGGTGTCTGTTGCTGCTTTTAGAAAAGGAAAATATATCATATGGTTCCACTACAAGGATACTTTAAATCAATCAGAAACATATGTGTTGGTACCAGTACAACAGCTGATTGCAAGCTGAGGCATATTTAGACGGGAAAAACCTTGCATAAAATACATTTCTCAATTTCTCAACTTACCCCATCAATGAGTCTAGAGCAATTCCACCAGGATTTTGAAGATCGAGACCGACTATTGTGACACATGCGTCGTCTTGTTCATTGCAGACATATATTCTTTCACTTACTCTATCCACAAAGTAAATGTTTCTTGTGAGCCAGTCAATGGCAAAATGTTCCACATCTACAACCAAATGAAAAAAAGTACATTGTGACTAGAGCAAACTTTTTTGTTAGAGCAGCAACATCCAAACCCTTATGATAGATATTTCTACTTCATTTGGAACGAAACTTACTCTCTAGATTCTCTCCTATCCGTACTCTTCGCATCTGTGAAAAGCCTTTTAACTTTGTCATGGTGGCACACCAAAGCTGACCGTTGGAGTTTGTAAAGGAGATCCAACATAACGATTCATCCTTGTAACAGAAATCCAACGTGTGAATCGTCTGATTAGTATCCAATGGCTTTAGGTTGGGTATAGACGACCCATTGAGGTGTGTGACTGTGATGTGTCCTGTACTCGCAATCAGCAACACAGGTGGTCTGTCCCCAGGATCTGAGAGAGAGAGAGAGAGAGAGAGAGAGAGAGAGAGAGAGAGAAAGAGAGAGAGAGACTGAAATTAGTATCCATCCATACATTCTTAAAGGATACTTACGGCATATAATCCAACAACAGACACTTCAAAACAGAGCATCTGAATGAGGTTATAATAAGCACTTGTTTGCTGCTAATGACCCATCAGGCAAACATTCATTTGCTTCCAAAAATCTCTGATTAATTCTCTGTAACAAGTTGATATAGACAAGCTTTTACAAGGGTCTATGTAGCTTTGACCATTACAGTGCAAGTACCATGCTAAAATGGTAGTATTCCATTATTCAACTAGTTTGGGACATTGAATTTACTGCCACTTTCACAATTACTGGTAATGTCCAGTCACTGTTTAGGTTCCATTATTTATGGACTATTTCAAAGGGGAAAGCCAATTACTGTTGATCTCTTTCTAAGGGATAGCCCACTACTGTAGATCTCTTTCTAAGGGATAGCCAACTACTGTAGATCTCTTTCTAAGGGATAGCCCACTACTGTAGATCTCTTTCTAAGGGATAGCCCACTACTGTAGATCTCTTTCTAAGGGATAGCCAACTACTGTAGATCTCTTTCTAAGGGATAGCCCACTACTGTAGATCTCTTTCTAAGGGATAGCCCACTACTATAGATCTCTTTCTGAGGGATAGCCCACTACTGTAGATCTCTTTCTAAGGGATAGCCCACTACTGTAAATATCTTTCTAAGGGATAGCCCACTACTGTAGATCTCTTTATAAGGGATAGCCCACTACTGTAGATTTCTTTATAAGGGATAGCCCACTACTGTATATCCAGCAGGAAAGTAAACAAAGGATTGTCACCAGGTGTTTTACAACTGTTATTGACCTAGGAGACATATGGGTGCTGAAAGCATGGGAATGTCAGGAGGTGTGTGTGTGTGAGTGTGGGTGGGTGCGTGTGTGCGTGGCCTGGACTTCTATTCACCCATGAAGAGTGTGATTTACCAGTCCAAGGAAAGTTTAGCTCACACGGTACTTGAGTAATGGAAGTAATGCTAGTCATAAATCAGGGTTCCCTCTCTTGCTAAATCCTTTACTTTAATGGTTATGTCTTAAAGGGACACTTCAGGATTTTGGCAATGAAGCCCTTTATCTTCTTCCCCTTGTCAGATGAACTCGTGGATACCATTTTTAATGTCTCTGTGTGCAGTTTGGAATAACTAACTAACAATAACACAATTGCTAACTAGCATTAGCGCAGTGCCCGGAAGTCTATTGTAAGTGCTAGCATGCTATCAGATGCCATAGACGTCCAGTCATTCCGCTAACGCGCTGGCTCACGAAACTACCTCTAACCTCATTCATATGGATGTAGCGACATAAAAACGGTATCCATGAGTTCATCTGGCTCTGGGGAAGTAGATCAAGGGTTTCATTGTCAAAAATCCTGAACTCTCCCTTTTAACACAAATCTCGTATTATCTGCGACAATTGTAAAGTTACCTGATTGAATCATCACATTATGCTGTGGCCCTAAGGGGGCAAAGTAACACAGAACAGCAAAGACAAGTAGACATGAAATAGCTCAGGTCGTGTTACAGTTCGGCTATACATACATGTTCACCAGATGAGTCTCCAACATAAAGTTCAATTCCTATTGATTAGATGGTAACCCCTTGGTTTACTTCATGAAACAACACATTCTAGAGGTAAAAGCTCTCCACCAAAGACATGCTGCATACTAAAGCCACGATACATCCTTCATCTTACCGGTCTTGGCTTTGCAGGACCTTCTGTTGGGTTGTAGGATGTATCCATCTGTACAGCTACATCTATATGATCCAAAGGTGTTCATACAGGCCTGGCTACATGTACCGTATACTGTGCAGTCGTCGTGATCTACAGTGAGAGGGCAGGAAGTTGTTACAAGCTAAGTGCCGTTCAAACATGAGCTAAATACAGTGCATTCGGAAAGTATTCAGACCCTTTGACTTTTTCCACATTTTGTTACGTTACAGCCTTATTCTAAAATGGATTCAATTGTTTTTTTTCCCCCTCGTCAATCTACACACAATACTCTGTGATGACAAAGCAAAAACACGATCCTGTCTCTGAGCTCCATGGACGATTCCTTTGACCTCCTGGTTTGTTTTTTTGCTCCGACATACACTGTCAACTGTGGGACCTGACATAGACAGGTATGTGCCTTTCCAAATGATGTCCAATCAATTGAATTTACCCGAGAGGTGAACTCCAATCAAGTTGTAGAAACATCTCAAGGATGATCAATGGAAACAGGATGCACCTGAGCTCAATTTCGAGTCTCATAGCAAAGGGTCTGAATACTTATGTAAATAAGGTACTTCTGTTTTTTTCTTTTTCTAAAAACCTGTTTTCGCTTGTCATGCGGTATTGTGTGTAGATTGATGAGGATATTTTTTTAAAATTTAATCCGTTTTATAATAGGGCTGTAACGTAACAAAATGTGGAAAAGGGGAAGGGGTCTGAATACTTTCCGGTACATAAACCTGGTTTAATATGGCCCCAAAAAAGACATCTCAAAAGTGTCACCTTCACACATACAGAGTACAATATATGTGTGTCCATTTAGCAGTTATTCCAGAATGATCCAAATATGACTTACTGTGTTGTCGAACATAAAAGCGCAACCATTCTTTTTTTTGTCATCAGTTTGTTAATATCCGACACTCATCCCTTTGATTTAGATGAATTGTTGGCTGTCGGTCCTTACCTCTGCAGGCTCGACCATCCTGTTCCACCTCGAAGCCGTCTGCACAGAAGCAGAACGTCACGTTTCTCATTATGACACAGCCGTACTGACACAACAACTCTTGGCACTTTGGCTGGAGTTCTGGAAGACAAAGTTTAAAAAGACATTGTCGTGTGTAGGTGGTTGACATTGCCATGGAAATAGCAATGACTGGTGGTATGTTATGTTAATACGTCACTAATGTCTCTGGGCTTTCAGACTTGAAGTTTCTAAGTTGAAATGTAATTTCCTTTCTTACTGCCAGCAGAAGGGGAAGAGGTGTTAAAGATTTGAACCCCCCCCTCGAAAGAGGACATAGAAACCCTTTTTAAATAAATTATTCCAATCTCTTTGTTAGCTGTTTATCATTTGGTGTGCATGATTTATTTCACAGCGATTTCAGAAAGTGAATTGCTGTTTAAAAGCTGCTTATGTTGATACATTTCTCCGATTTAGACGCCACTTCAAGGTTGCTGTCAACAGGAAATCAGTTAAGTACAAATGTAAGGTCCATTGTATGTAATTCATTACTTCCTCCAACAGCAATAACTGCTCATGATCACATGCATCAGTCAGAGAGCTGTCCAAGGCTACATCCCAAATGGCACCATATACCCTAATCCCTATATACTGTGTTGCACTAATTTTGACCAGAGCCCTGGTCAAAAGTAGTGCACTATATAGGGAATAGGGTGCCATTTGGGACACACAGGGGTTTCCTGCTGTTCTGTCAGCATCTCTCTACACCTACCTTGTATTTATTGTTTCACAAATTGGTGGTAAAATTTCAGTGATTTATATTCTTGCACAACATGTGCCACTGCCACAAATTGCAATGACTTCAATACCCAAATTATAATTCAAAAGCGTTTATTTCCTCATAAACCTGTCAGTGGCTGACCTTGGGAGTGTGAAGCAGAGTTATATCTGTTTATGTCAAGCAGGCAAGAACGCTAGAGTCATCACACACAGCGTTTATAAATCAATTACTGTCAGTGAACTTCACTTTAATTTACATGCATTCACTTTGATACAAGTATCACCTTTCTGTACTGAAACATTTCCAGGCCAGCTCCATCCAATCTCCCACTGATTACAAACAGCCTTTTCATTCTCCCATGATGCCTCACCAGGACACCACCACTAGGTAGTCGACCAAAACTCATAGCGGCTTTTCCTTCTATGAAAAGTAATATGGCTGTTCTGGTGGTGTTTGAGTAATATGGCTGTTCCCCAATTCCCATCGCCTGTACTCCCCACAGAGATGGTGATGGTCCCCCACATGGATGGACATGGATGTGGGTAAGAGTTCCACTGCTGTGAGGAATTGTATGGAGGCTTTTGGAGACTGGGGAGCTTTTGCTCAGAGTGTTGTTGTAAAGCCCATCTGTAAACAGCCCATCCAACTACCTCATCCCCATACTGTATTTATTTGTTTATCTTGCTCCTTTGCACCTCAGTATCTCTACTTGCACATTCATCTTCTGCACGTCTACCATTCCAGTGTTTAATCGCTATAATGCAATTACTTCGCCACCATGGCCTATTTATTGCCTTACCTCTCTTATCTTACCTCATTTGCACTCACTGTATATAGACTTTTCTTTTTTGTTTATTCCATGTGTAACTCTGTGTTGTTGTTTGTGTCGAACTGCTGTGCTTTATCTTTGCCAGATCACAGTTGCAAATGAGAAGTTGTTCTTAACTAGCCTACCTGGTTAAATAAAGGTGAAAAAAAAGTACTGTAGTTTATAGTGACCCTCTCCTAGTGGTGAGATGGATCACCACAGGGGGCCAGCGTCCTAGACCTCAGCCCCACCAACCCCAGGCAGCCCCATCAACCCCAAACCCAACAGCTCTATATCTTGTTTACTGATTCCCATAGCAAACAGTTGTGTCTGGTCCTGTGTCTGGTCTCTGGTTAGTGGAGCACGACGATGGCGGAATCACCTTGAGGATTCACTGTGTGAGTTATGTGGCTGTAAATTTACCACAGTGCCATGGCAGCGGAGCGCAGGGGAGGCTCACACCCTGTCAGGTGTCTTGTTTAATGGCCTGTTTCACAGCCAAGCTACATTATCAGGAATCAGAGAGGCAAATAATGCCTAGCGTTACTTAACTTTTCACTATACGTTACTTAACTTTTCACTATATTTTCACTTAAGCTTAATTTCTACATTAAGAACATAATCTGTAAATCTGAACTAGTCAAGATGTTTTGTATATATTGGATAGAATGCCAACACACCACTATGGCTTCCGGGTTTAGCATGTTAATGGACAAGAAGCTTGTGGACGAGGCTCTTACGCATGGGTTAATTTTGCCAAATTTGTACTTTGCATTCCACTTTCTTATATATCATATTTGATTGGTGAGTTCGTGAGTTAACTTTTTGATTCAAATGTCACACGACCTGAGGAGCAGAAGACCTGTAACTAACTTTTCAACCGCGATGGCAAATGTGAATGGTAATGGCGCCGACTTCAGTCCAACCGTTACAGAGCCTCATGCGGTCACACTCCCCAGAGATCTTCTGAACCTCCGTACGTTTCTGGTCTCGGAAATTACATTGCCACTCAGCAGAGCTGGCCTTTGTTTAATTTTTCTTTTTTTTTCTAGATACTTACTGAAGGACTTTTCACCACTTTATTACGCCCTATTGATCATTCGTACATGTACAGACACTTGGCCCCTTTTCTTTTTTGTAATAGGGTAACATACTGTGGGACACTTATTTGGCCATCCATTGTACTTGTTGCACTGATTGAAGACTCCCTGAGTCAGCAAAGTTCCGATCCACTGTTATGGGGTCTTTGTTTTGGTTGACCTACTTTACCGTTTTGTGAATGCCTTTTCAAATTTATTTCACTACTGGTGCTATGGAGCCTCTCCGCGTTAGGATAGGAAGGTTTCCTGTTTATATGCACCGACGCTGCGCCAACTTCATCCTGCTGTCTCCATTCGCTGGGGAAGGAGACTTTGGATTTGGGTGGGAGTGGAGGGGGAGTGATTTTTTTGGTCACATAAAAAAAAATTGGTTTGGTTTGGTTTCTATCTTTGCTTTTTTCATCAGTTTTCTCTGTTATCTTTGCAAATGCTTGGTCTGTTTTCACACCTTTTTCATTTCAATATTTTAGATGGCTAACAACACGAATAATAGTAATATGGGAATAGGTAGTCCTAGCCCTATAAAGTGTGTATCTTGGAATAAAGCTTGAATTTACAATCTGAATTCAATCTCTTGTCCACTACAGATGCAGAACGGTTACTATTGCTAGTGGAACCTACTATGAACATAGCGACTGGGCAAGTCGTCTGCTCACACTCCAATTAAAATGCAGAGCTGCTACATGTCTGATTCCCCAAATTAAAGATTCCTCTCGTAGCTTGATTTCTGACTCTAAGGGGATCAATGACACCTTCACATCTTTCTATTCCTCCCTGCATATGTCTGAATTTCCAACAGATACTGACAATATGGCTACATTTTTGGGTGAACTGGAGACAGTTGAGGCTGAAACTGCAGATGACCTTGATTCCCCTCTCGGGCATTGAAGAAGTTATTCAGTCTATCAAGTCAATGTAGAGCAGCAAAGCTACAAGGCCTGATGGGTTTCCAACTGAGTTCTTTAAGAAATGCTATACCAAGTTAGCCCCTTTACTTTTATCTATGTATAATGAATCACTTGAACGTGGTTCGTTGCCACCTACCCTAACACAGGCTTCTCCTTAAGAAGGGGAAAGACCCCACTTCCTGTTCTTCAATTAGGCCCCTAAAGCTCCTTAATGTGGATGTAAAGGTGCTGGCGAAGGTGATAGCGAGGCGTCTGGAAGTAGTTTTACCAAGACTCATATCACAGGAACCAAGCGGCTTTATAAAGGACAGATATTCATGTTTTAACATTTGAATGCTGTTTAACATTATTTATTCTAAACAATTATCCAACTCCCCTGAGGTGGTAATCTCCCTAGACGCAGAGAAGGTATTCGACAGAACTGAATGGGAGTACCTATTTGCTATTCTTTAAAAATGTGGATTTGGGGACACATTTTTGCTCAAGGATCTGTCTATTGTATACCTCTCCCCAGGCCAGTGCCTGTACCAGTGACACCCATTCTGATTATATTGCCCTGGGATGTGGGACATGCCAAGGCTGCCCACTGTCCCCTTTATGATCTGCCATCGCCATTTAGCCCTTTTCAGTAGCTTTACGGGCATCCTCCTCTTTCCAGGGTGTAGCATGGGAAGGAGTTGAACATAGCTTATCATTATATACAGATGATTTGATACCCTATTTAAATAACCCTGTAACCTGTTTACCTTCTATCCTTTCTATTCTGGAGAACTTTGGCTCCTTCTCCGGTTACAAGCTGAATCTCCAGAAAAGTGAGTGCTTCCCAATCAATCCAGAAGCGCAACAGCTCCAGCAGGCAGACTTGCCCTTTCAGCTTAGCCACTCTGGTTTCAAATACCTTGGAGTGAACGTAACTCGTTCATTACAGGCTCTTTTTTCTGCAAACTTTGATCCCCTATTTGCTCAAATGAAAACTGATTTTCAGAGATGGGGTAGCTTACCACTATCACTTATAGGAAGGATTGATGCTGTAAAAATGAACAGTTCACCCAAATTCCTTTATCTATTTCAATCTATCCCATTGTTTTTTCCCACTATTTCCCATCTATCCCAAGTTTTTTTTTTTTATGTCAATCAATCAGGCTGTTACCACATTTATCTGGGGAGGAAAGGTACCCAGTCAGTAGATCTTTACTTCAGAGATGCAAGTTTAGTGGAGGGCCGACACTACCCAATTTTGTATACTATTACTGGGCAGCCAAACTATCAGAAATTGCCATTCTGGTTACATGCTCCAGATACCCCATGGTGCCAGCTAGAGGCACATTCTTGTATTTCTGCTTCTCTTCCTGCTTTACTCTGCTCTTCTCTCCCAGCATCCCCCTCTCGCAGTCATTTCTCAGATATATCTGCGTATTTTGTCATTGGACAAACACTCCACCAACAAAACTAAATCTGCTTGGGAATGGGAAATGGGTGTTGAATTTACACAGGAGTGGTGGGATGAGGCGATTGATAGAGTCTTGGCGGTTCAAAACTAAACTACAAGATTACTGGGATTCTATTTTTATAACTTTGTCTGATGTGCTTGAAATGAACCTGCAGCCGTGTCCCTTGATAGCTGTTTCTGGTATTGCGTAAGACTTGTTCTTTTTGGACCCCAAACATGGCCATATTGTTGCTTTTACATCCTTATTAGCTCGACGTAGAATTCTTCACCCGTGGAAGTCTGCTCCGCCCCCCTCTACTTCTCAATGGCTCAACGATGTAATGTCCTTCCTAAAGCTTGAGAAAATGAATTATTCTCTTAGGGATTCCAATGATACATTTGTTAGCAAATGGCAACCATTTATATCATATGTTAAAGGCTCGCAGAGGCTCCCCTCTGATGAGATGCTTTAAGGTTTCCCAGGAGGCGTTTACCAGTCGTCATTACATAATAGGTACAGTCATCAATATAATACTATCCAGTCCAAGCACGTTTGTCTAAGGTTTACTGATCATTTATTTATTTCTGTTTTTGTATTTGGAAACTGTACTGAGTTGTTTGTATATTTTTTCCCCCCTGTATTCTCGACTGTTTATTTGTTGTGATATCTCTGTAGAATTGTTGTTTTCTAGGACCGAATTGAGGGAGGGTGTGGAGTGGGTTGGCTATATGAGGTGATCAGGGCGGGTGGTTGGGAGGGGGTTGGGAGGGAAGGAAGGATTTGAGGTGGGTGGAAGGGGTAGGGAAGGGACTAGGGGGTCGGGTGGATATGTTATGTGGTGGAAGGGAGGGAGGGAGGGAGGGAGGGAGGGAGGGAGGGAGGGAGGGAGGGAGGGAGGGAGGGAGGGAGGGAGGGAGGGAGGGAGGGAGGGAGGGAGGGAGGGAGGGAGGGAGGGAGGGAGGGAGGGAAAAAGGGTGGTTGGGATATGGTCAAATCTTTGTACTTACATTGATATACAGTCGTGGCCAAAAGTTTTGAGAATGACACACATGAATTCTCACAAAGTCTGCTGCCTCAGTTTGTATGATGGCAATTTGCATATACTCCAGAATGTTATGAAGTGATCAGATGAATTGCAAAGTCCCTCTTTGCCATGCAAATAAACTGAATCCCCAAAAAACATTCCCACTGCATTTCAGCCCTGCCACAAAAGGACCAGCTGACATTATGTCAGTGATTCTCTCGTTAACACAGGTGTGAGTGTTGACGAGGACAAGGCTGGAGATCACTCTGTCATGTTGATTGAGTTCGAATAACAGACTGGAAGCTTCAAAAGGAGGCTGGTGCTTGGAATCATTGTTCTTCCTCTGTCAATCATGGTTACCTGCAAGAAAACTCATGCCGTCATCATTGCTTTGCACAAAAAGGGCTTCACAGGCAAGGATATTGCTGCCAGTAAGATTGCACCTAAATCAACCATTTATCGGATCATCAACAACTTCAAGGAGATCAGTTCAATTGTTGTGAAGAAGGCTTCAGGGCGCCCAAGAAAGTCCAGCAAGCGCCAGGACTGTCTCCTAAAGTTGATTCAGCTGTGGGATCGAGGCACCACCTGTACAGAGCTTGCTCAGGAATGGCAGCACGCAGGTGTGAGTGCATCTGCATGCACAGTGAGGCGAAGACTTTTGGAGGATGACCTGGTGTCAAGAAGGGCAGCAAAGAAGCCACATCATTCTGCAAAAGGTACAGGGATTGGACTGCTGAGGACTGGGGTAAAGTCATTTTCTCTGATGAATCCCCTTTCCGATTGTTTGGGGCATCCGGAAAAAAGCTTGTCCGGAGAAGACAAGGTGAGCGCTATCATCAGTCCTGTGTCATGCCAACAGTAAAGCATCCCGAGAACATTCATGTGTGGGTTTGCTTCTCAGTGAAGGGAGTGGGCTCACTCACAATTTTGCCTAAGAACATAGTCATGAATAAAGAATGGTACCAACATATACTCCGAGAGCAACTTCTCCCAACCATCCAGCAACAGTTTGGTGACGAACAATGCCTTGTCCAGCATGATGGAGCACCTTGCCATAAGGCAAAAGTGATAACTAAGTGGCTCAGGGAACAAAACATCAATATTTTGGGTCCATGGTCAGGAAACTCCCCAGACCTTAATCCCATTGAGAACGTGTGGTCAATCCTCAAGAGGCGGGTGGACAAACAAAAACCCACAAATTCTGACAAACTCTGTAACGGCATTCAGAGGTGGAAGAAGGATCGGACCGCAGCGCAGCGGGCTAAGTGGTCATGATGATTTATTCAAAACTAACTGAACACTCAAATACAAAACAATAAACGATGTGAACAAAACGAAAACCGAAACAGTACCGTGTGGCCAAAACACTCACACGGAAAGAAAACACCCACAAACCAAAAGTGAAACCCAGGCTACCTAAGTATGATTCTCAATCAGGGACAATGATTGACAGCTGCCTCTGATTGAGAACCATACTAGGCCGAACTCAAAACCCCAACATAGAAAAACACACATAGACTACCCACCCAACTCACGCCCTGACCATACTCAAACAAAGACAAAACAAAGGAACTAAGGTCAGAACGTGACAAACTCCAAGCATTGAATATGCATGAATGGGCTGTCATCGGTCAGGAGTTAATTGACAGTATGCCAGGGCGGATTGCAGAGGTCTTGAAAAAGAAGGGTCAACAATGCAAATA
The DNA here is from genome assembly GCF_018296145.1 of Oncorhynchus tshawytscha. NCBI lineage: Eukaryota > Metazoa > Chordata > Actinopteri > Salmoniformes > Salmonidae > Oncorhynchus > Oncorhynchus tshawytscha. The sequence goes on from NC_056435.1 coordinate 10,979,404, forward strand.
TTGACTCTGCATCAACTTCATGTAATTGTCAATAAAAGCCAATGACACTTATGAAATGCTTGTAATGATACTTCAGTATTCCATAGTAACAAAAATATCTAAAGACACTGGAGGAGCAGACTTTGTGGAAATGTATATTTGTGTCATTCTCAAAACGTTTGGCCACAACTGTACATTTGGTAAAATTTGAATACATTTTAAAAAAATAAAAAAATACATTACAACTATCTAAAGTAACATTAGGGTGATGAGATATTCTCAGTGCATTTTAACGTCTCATGTTTCCTTGGAAACGTGCATTGCATCTCTCCCGCTTTGCCTCTCATTGGGAGTGCATTGCTGTACTCTTGAGTAAAACCTCTTAACTCACTCTTATGATTAGTTGCTAATGTCCCATCTGCTATTGTCATACTCAGACCATAAATAAGCCACTCATGCCAACAGAAACAACCCAAGATGAGGAGCTGAGTGGAGCTAATGCACTTTTGTATCCAATCACAGTGTTTGTACAGTATGCTCTTTTTAGAGACTGTTTAGGGCCCATAGACTTAAGGAGTAACTTAAACACAATGCATCCTCATCCCTTTACAGAAGTTACAATTTGGCTTATTGGACCATTATTCACAGATAATTGGTCAATCTGGATGTATTTGCTATCACGTCTTCTGCTCTAACGATACAGCATAAAGCAGTAAACCAACTTCTCTACTTGTCGCCGCCTACTTGTCGTGCCTTAACAAAATAGATGGAGATATTTTCCTCCGCCTCACTTACTCTACACGGCAGGATCCATTAAGTGCTCTCTCTGTAGCCTCACTTACTCTTTTAAGTTGGCAGTTTATTCTATGTCTTTTTTTAAAATAAAATGCCAGTTTATTCTGTCTTTGTACATTCCTATTCTTAACTCTATTCTGCGAATGCAGTATTTATTCAACTGCTTTTGTATTCATCAGAGGAGAAACGGGGAAAAGTGGGCAGAGCAGAATACTGTAGTTGATTATTTCCACTGGGAGATGAAAGAGTTCACAGTGAGGCTTTCTATACATCTCTTTTCTGCAACAACTGCACCGGTTTTGTTGTTGTTGCTGTGGTGTTTTAAGTGTTTCACTGAACAAGTAAGACATATGGCATCCTTCGAGGTTAAGTTGTAAAAAATGTTGTATCCTTTGTAGGCTTTGTACAATAGCCATAGCTGTTTATGAAACACGTATCATAGTTTCCTGCAATTACTGCACCGTTCTGCTTAACAAAGTCACGATAAAGATGTTTCCTTGAAAGAAGTCGCCTAGTCCTAGCTAAAAATAATCCTCAGTATCATGAATATGGTAATGTGATTGCAGTGTCATAGCACATGATGAATCATTCAAACGATCAAAGATGCCGTTCAGGTTTGAAGAACAGTCTTTTACACTAAGGTTGACTGAGGACTCTTAAGCCTCGTTCACACTGCAGGCCTTAATGCTCAAATCCGTTTTGTTTTTCAAATCAGTTTTGGAATACTGACTGTCCAAACAGCAAGTTACAAGTAACCAAATCGAATTTGTGTGTGTTCAGACAGCAGTTATTTGCTGACTTGTCTACACTAGTTGTCTTAGAAAATACGGGTGTGTGAACACTGGTGTAGGCTGATTGGTGGTGGAGCTTGCGCTTCCTATCACTCAGAAGTTATGTAGTAAGCTAAGGTGACAACAATGGCTGCCATGGACGTTTCCAAGTTACTTTGAATGTTCAACATCATAGTGTAAGAACACATTTCAAGCCTCAAAGGATAAAATTATCCAACTTTCAAAACAAGTCCTTTTTGGCTAGCCACAGCAGTCAACTAGCTAGCTAGGTAGCTGTTTAACTTTCTAGCACATTCACTAATGTGTTTGTAAATAATAACGTAGCTAGATAGCTGCCACGTGTACTTTTCAAACTGTCAACAGAACTAGAAAGCAGCAAGATATGCCAAATAACAGTAAAAAAAAACACTTGAGGGCAAATAAATCTGATTTAAATCTGATTAGGAATCAGGTTTATATCTGTTTTCAAACCACCTATGAAGGTGGTTTCAAATGTGTCTTGAAATATCCAATTCCATGTGCTTTTTGGCTGTTCAGAATGCAGGATTGGATTTGAATCACTTAAGCTGCCAGTATAAATTGGTGCTATATACTGTATATATATATATATATATATATGTACACTATATAGCACCAATTTATTTATATATATATATACAGTTGAAGTCAGAAGTTTACATACACTTAGGCTGGATTCATTCAAACTTAACCAATCCACAAATTTTGGCAAGTCGGTTCTGACATTTTTCCAACTAATGTTAGCAGACAGATTATTTCACTTATAATTCACTGTATCACAATTCCAGTGGGTCAGAAGTTTATATACACTAAGTTGACTGTACCTTTAAACAGCTTGGAAAATTCCAGAAAATTATGTCATGGCTTTAGTAGCTTCTGATAGGCTAATTATGAACATCATAGGACCACGCAACCGGCATACCGCTCAGGAAAGAGACATGTTCTGTCTCTAGAGATGAACATACTTTGGTGTGAAAAGTGCAAATCAATCCCAGAACAACAGCAAAGGACCTTGTGAAGATGCTGGAGGAAACAGGTACAAAAGTATCTATATCCAAAGTAAAACGGGTACTATATCGACATAACCTGAAAGGCCGCTGAGCAAGGAAGAAACCACTGTTCCAAAACTGCCATAAAAAAGAAAGACTACGGTTTGCAACTGCACATGGGGACGAAGATTGTACTTTCTGGAGAAATGTCCTCTGGTCTGATGAAACAAACATAGAACTGTTTGGCCATAATGACCATCGTTATGTTTGCAGGAAAAAGGGTGAGGCTTTCAAGCTGAAGAATACCATCCCAACCGTGGAGCACGGGGGTGGCAGCTTCATTTTGTGGGGGTGCTTTGCTGCAGGAGGGACTGGTGCACTTCACAAAATAGATGGCATCATGAGGGATGAAAATTATGTGGATATATTAAAGCAACATCTGTCAGGAAGTTAAAGCTTGGTCGCAAATGGGTCTTCCAAATGGACAATGACCCCAAGCATACTTCCAAAGTTGTGGCAAAATGGCTCAATGACAACAAAGTCAAGGTATTGGAGTGGCCATCACAAAGCACTGACCTCAATCCTATAGAAAATCCTATAGAAAAACTGACTCAGTTACACCAGCTCTGTCTGGAGGTATGGGCCAAAATTCACAAAATTCACATACAATTCACATATTGTGGGAAGCTTGTGGAAGGCTACCCGAAACGTTTGACCCAAGTTAAACAATTTCATGGCAATGCTACCAAATACTAATTGAGTGTATGTAAACTTCTGACCCTGTCACGAATCCCGCCGAAGATGGTGCCTCTTCCTGTTCGGGCGCCGCTCGGCGGTCGTCGTCGCCGGCCTACTAGCTGCCACTGATCCCCTTTTCTGTTTCATTTAGTGGTGTCTGATTAGTTGCACCCGTTTTGTGTTTAGGTTTTGATTGTGGGCTATTTAAACCCAGTAGGCCCACCGGCTTTTGTGCGGGCTTGTTTTTCTGTTTATGGTGTGTGATTATTTTGTGGTATTTATTTTTCCGGTCAGTTTCGTCCTGTTATTTGGACTGGTCCTTGTGTGTGTGCCGTGACCGTCTCTCTGGGTTTTTGGAAAATAAAAATCCACATCTTGTGAACTACCCTGCTCTCTGCGCCTGACTTCTCCACCCACTACTCATAGAAGCCGTGACAGACCCACTGGGAATGTAATGAGAGAAATACAAGCTAAAATAAATAATTATCTTAACTATTATTCTGACATTTCACATTCTTAAAATAAAATGGAGATCCTAACTGACCTAAGACAGGCAATTTTTACTACGATTAAATGTCAGGAACTGTGAAAAACTGAGTATGCAAACTGTATGCTAACTTCTGACTTCAACTGTATATATATATATAGAAAATAAAGAATCAAGAAATTATTAGTTACCAAATTCTCACCAAGCGCACCAATTTTCAATGTCCTCAGAATAGAAGTAACTTCCAGACTGATTTGGAGCATGTAACTATGCCAGCATACCAAATGGTCATAATTATTTTCCCCAATCATCACCTAATTAAATAACCAGTTAACTTTTTTATTTATTATTTAAATGTTTTTTTGTTTGTTACTGCACCTGGTATTCCCAGGGGGTCTCCTGTCACAGTACTAACCAGGCCCGATCCTGAACAGGCGTGTTCAGGGTGGTATGGCCACAAGCGTATTGTTTAACCCTGTTTCCACCCAAAATTAGGTCCCTTGGGTCATTTCTGCAACACCTCAATGGGCTCGGGAAGAGGCGACGGTTGGGATACGCATCCTGCGAAACATGACCCACCTGTCCGCCTACTTCTTATCACTCTGCTCGCTAAATCCAGATATCAGTTGCACCAATGTGTCAGAGGAAACACTGTTTGACTGACGAGTCAGCTTGCAGGCAACCGGCCTTGTCACAAGAAGACGCCAGAGCACGGTGAGCCAAGGAAATCCCCACTGGCCAAACCCTCCCCTACACCGGACAGCGCTGGGCCAATTGTGCGCCGTCCTATGAGGACTGAACCTCAGGCTGTATTGGCGCAACAGCACTGTGGTGCTTTTGACCGCAGTGCCACCCAGGACCCCCTCAAAATTGCCAGTTTACTATTAGGCAACTAATTCATCCTCTGTTTGGATCAGGTAGTTGATGGGATAACTTGGCTAGTTTTCATATTAATGATTGTGAAACTTTATTCACAACTTATTACTGTTGCCATGAGACATTTATTTTGTCATCTGTATTTGTCATACATTGCAGAGTATGATATCATGTTAATGTGTGTACTTTCATTGTATTGCTATTTGGAATGCTTTCCATGTTTTTCACAAACAGTGATGTGTCATAAACTGTGAAACGGCCTATGATGATGGGGCCTGACCTGTCCAGCTAAGTCACACACTTTCTGATGGATGAGATGGAGGACTCCACGATGGGACAGCTGGTACTCCTGGAGACTGACGTCACACCCTGGTGGGAGGATACCTTCTACGAGGAGAGCACCAAGTCTCTCATGACCATGGACAAGAAGTTCATGCAGGCCAAGCAGACGGCGACCATCTTCTTGAGTCTCCACATTGTCCTGGCAAGCATTTGGGTGGTAACTATTACATGGACTCAATGCTGTTATTTTTTAAGGTCTGTCTAATCACCTCTCTCCACATCGTTCTCTGGTTCCTCTGATTGTTTTCTACAATGCAGAGTATCCACAGGGGGGAAATTGTAGTGTAAACATTTGAGAAGGTGATACTTGTGACTAGAGACTTGCAGGTGCTGAGACCCGGCATGATGACTCCACAGGAGGCTGCTGAGAGGATGAATGGAGTCAATGGAATGATTGCTATCATTCCATTTATTCCGTTCCAGCCATTACTATGAACCCGTCCTGATCAAGCTGTTGATTGTGGCCTGTGGAATGTTGTCCCACTCCTCTTCAATGGCTGTGTGAAGTTGGTGAATATTGGCGGGAACTGGAATACGCTGTCGTACACGTCGATCCAACGCATCCCAAACATGCTCAATAGATGACATGTCTAGTGAGTATGCAGGCCATGGAAGAACTGGTCCATTTTCAGGTTTCCAGGAATTGTATAGAGATCCTTGCGATTTCGTGCTGTGAATTATCATGCTAAAACATGAGGTGATGGCGGTGGGTGAATGGCAAGACAATGGGCCTCAGGATCTCGTCACAGAATCTCTCTGCATTCAAATTGCCATCGATGAAATGCATTTGTGTTCATTGTCCGTAGCTTATGCCTTCCCATATCATCATCTGCCCAGTACCGTTGAAACCAGGATTCATCCGTGAAGTGCACACTTCTCCAGCGTGCCAGTGGCCATTGAAGGTGAGCATTTGCCCACTGAAGTCAGGTCAAGACCCGGCGAGCACGCAGATGAGCTTCCCTGAGACGGTTTCTGACAGTTTTTGCAGAAATTCTTTGGTTGTGCAAACCCAACAGTTTCATCAGCTATCCAGTCTCAGACGATCCCGCAGATGAAGACGACGGGCTGGCATGGTTACACATGGTCTCAGGTTGTGAGGCCAGTTGGACAAACTGCCAAATTCTATAATACGATGTTGGAGGCGGCTTTTGGTAGATAAATTAATATTACATTCTCTGGCAACAGCTCTGGTGGTTGTTCCTGCAGTCAGCATGCCAATTGCAAGCTCCCTCAAAACTTGACACATCTGTGGCATTGTGTTGTGTGACAAAACTGCACATTTTTAGAGTGCCTTGTATTGTCTCCAGCACAAGCTGCACCTGTGTAATGATCATGCTTTTAAGCAGCTTCTTGATATGCCACACCTGCCTTGATGACAAATATGCACACTCTTGGCATTCTCTCAGCCAGCTTCATGAGGTTGTCACCTGGAATGCATTTCAATGAACAGGTGTGCCTTGTTAAAAGTTGATTTGTGGAATTTCTTTCCTTCTTAATTGTGGCTGGATTATTTTGGAAAAGGAGAAATGCTCACTAACAGAGGTGAAAACAAATTTGTGCACAACATTTGAGAGAAATAAGCTTTTTTTTATATATGGAACATTTCTGGGATATTTTATTTCAGCTTATGAAACATGGGACTGACACTTTACATGTATAATTTTGTTCAGAATAAATTGTCATGTTTGGATTGTTTCAAGAGTTCATAAAGAGCTACGCATTTTGATATATTCTATTGTACGGTAAGTGCTCTGGATGTATTGTTACAGGGACACTGTGTTATGCTGAAGGCGGACAGTTGAAAGAGGAGCGACACGGGTGTGCTCTTATCATTTTAATGTGGTCGATTAGATTAGAATCTTGGTGTGATTTCCTGCCTATTGTTTTAACTAGCAACGTGCAAAGAAATGTTCATTCAGGCTGGGCGTGAGTTTCTGCTTGAATGTTTTAAAAGTCAGTGAATTCGTTCATACTTTGAGAACTTGTTAGTAAGCTCCTCTGTGTATCACACACGTAGTATTTTCTCTTAGAGATTCTTTCGAATTGAAGATATATGTAACCACGTTAAGTCGTACGTAGCTGATAGTCATCTACTTTGTAGCGTATCATGTATTCCATGCACACTGGAATTGTTTGAGTGTTAATTCTGTTGTGACTAATTCATCCTATTAGTTGAATTGAGTAAATGCATTCCTCGTCTTACAGAGTAATTAGTAGGTCTATTGGTAAATATAACTTACACTAGACATAGTATGTGCTGGGGTTCCACCTTGACATCCCTACATGACACAATGAATGAACGCTAGGGCATTGGTCGCCAGGATTACTGTAGCTATTTGTATCTAGTCTCTTTATAACTGCATGACGCCGCAAAATAGACACATGTTCATTATAGTCCTACTAAGAGGTGATGTAAGGCTGGATCCTCCGGGAAATGTACAGGGACTGCTGCATTTATTCACATGGTAATGAAGTCAGATTGGTGAATGTCGTTTATTGTCATATTCAACATCATTTTGTTCAACGACACACTCACCTCGACAATGTACTCCTTCATCATATCCGTCCTCACAATCTCTCGCTCCATCGCAAAGTTTATTGAAGTGGATGCACATTTTGGAGCCAATGCACTGCATGTGATTCGGCGGACATCTCGCCAACTCAGCTTTTGTACCTAAAACGAGGATAAAAAATAAAAAAAACATCATCAGTTCAAAGTAATATTCCTTGATTTGGTCATCAACATGAAGACATTGTAGGCTTATGAGAGCCAGTAAAGTTAAGGTGTCTTTCCCATGACAACAGACACACAGGTGTATTTGGTCTATGCTAGACTGTCTTTAACGAGACTCTTGTGTTGGTGGTATACTTTTACCATCCCCACATGTTCAGGCCACCATTGCTCCAGTCTTGTCAAACATATACCGTGAATGTTTTCTTTAGAGTTGGTGCTTCATGGTTAACACCCAAGATTTTCCTCTATTGACTTTCCTTGTGGGTCCATTCCCTGTGGGTCCATTCCCTGTGGGTTCATTCCCTGTGGGTCCATTCCCTTTGGGTCCATTCCCTGTGGATCCATTCCCTGTGGGTCCATTTTTATGATCCCAGCAAGAGGCTCATATATAATTTAGAAAATGTGAAAAAATATATAAATACAGTACTAGTCAAAAGTTTGGACACACCTACTCATTTAAGGGTTTTTCTTTATTTTCACTATTTTTTTTACATATATATCAGTACAAAGTATTTTTCATAATTCTTCACATATATATCAGTACAAAGTATTTTTCATATATTTTTTTAAAGCAGTCTAGAATCAGTTTGTAATTAAATCACACAGAAAGGTTTCATTTATTATATCCCACAGGGCTACTCAACATCTATTATATTCACTAACGCAATACTTATGAATAGGTTTTGAAAAGGGAGCAGAAAGCCTCGGCGAACCATTATTGGCTTATTGCAATACAAAAAAATAATCGACTGTAAATCGTATCTCACCTGATAGTCTGCAGCTATACAAATATATCACAGAGCAACATTACCTCACTACTATTCATCCATTATAGAAATGTGCAATTTTTTATGATTCTACAGATAACAGACAGAACAGGTAGAGGGCAGAACACACACAGATCCCCTACCAAATCAAACCCACCACAACCCCCCCCATGCTCTGACAGAGCCCCACCCCAAAACCAGACGTATTAAAGGAGACATGACATACAATGAGGGCTCTAATTTAACAAACGTAACACAATGGTCAAGCTAAGTGCTGGGCAGTGGCGTTATAGGTTCGGGGGTGTGTCAGAAATATTTTTGCTATTTTCACAAGCACAATTATCGGAACAGTGGCTGGCAGTAGGGAGAAGGGGCTGGGTCTTGATGAATAAACAAGTTGTCGGTGTGTTGAAGCTTGGAACCTCACTGGCCAATCAGGACTTGCTCCACGGCTAAATATGCGGTTGCTTCAAGGTGTATGTTTACGGTCTTTTATGTATTGAGTCAACTCCGATTCCAATGTTAGTCCATTATAGTTTGTTAGACAGCTTATAGAATCAAAATAACCAAATGTAGGCCTATCCCATCTTTGCTAAATATGTTCACGTGAACCTGTTTGCAGACCACATTGTTCTAAGTAATTGTATGGCTTCCATGTTGAAATATGTACAGTGCCTTTGGAAAGTATTCAGACCCCTTGACTTTTTCCACATTTTGTTACGTTACAGCCTTATTCTAAAAAAAATCCTCAGCAAACTACACACAATACACCGTAATGACAAAGCGAAAACAGGTTTTTCAAAAAATGTGCGAATGCATCAAAAATAAAAAACTGAAATACCTTATTGAGGTAAGTATTCGGACTCTTTGCTATGAGACTCGAAATTGAGCTCAGATGCATCCTGTTTCTATTGATCATCCTTGAGATGTTTCTACAACTTGATTGGAGTCCACCTGTGGTAAATTCAATTGATTGGACGTGATTTAAAAAGGCACACAGCTGTCTATATAAGGTCCCACAGTTAACAGTAGAGCTCTGAGACAGGATTGTGTCGAGGCACAATATGCAGCATTGAAGGTCTCCAAAAACCTAGTGGCCTCCATCATTCTTAAATGGAAGAAGTTTGGAACCACCAAGACTCTTTCTAGAGCTGGCCGCCCAGCCAAAATGAGCAATCGGGGGAGAAGGGCCTTGGTCAGGGAGGTGACCAAGAACCCAATGGTCACTCTGACAGAGCTCTAGAGTTCCTCTGTGGAGATGAGAGAACCTTCTGGAAGGACAACCATCTCTGCAGCACTCCACTAATTAGGCCTTTCTGGTAGAGTATCCAAATGGAAGCCACTCCTCAGTAAAACACACATGATAGCCCGCTTGGAGTTTGCCAAAAGGCACCTAAAGACTCTTCAAAACAAGATTGAACTCTTTGGCCTAAATACCAAGCATCACGCCTGGAGGAAATCTGGCACCGCTCATCACCTGGCCAATACCATCCCTACGGTGAAGCATGGTGGTGACAGTATCATGCTGTGGGGATGTTTTTCAGCAGCAGGGACTGGGAGACTCGTCAGGATCGAGGCAAATATGAACAGAGCAAAGTACAGAGAGTTCCTTGATGAAAACCTGCTCCAGAGCGCTCAGGATCTCAGACTTGGGCAAAGGTTTACCTTCCAACAGGACAACGATTCTAAGCACACAGCCAGGACAACGATCCTAAGCACACAGCCAAGACAACGCAGGAGTGGCTTCGGGACAAGTCTCTGAATGTCCTTGAGTGGCCCAGCCAGAGTCCGGACTTGAACCCGATTGAACATCTCTGGAGAGACCTGAAAATATCTGTGCGGCAACGCTCCCCATTCAACCAGACAGAGCTTGAGAGGATCTGCAGAAAAGAATGGGAGAAACTCCCTAAATACAGGTGTGCAAAGCTTGTAGGATCATACCCAAAAAGACTCGAGGCTGTAATCGCTGCCAAAGGTGCTTCAGCAAAGTACTGAGTAAAACGTCTGAATACTTATGTTAATGTAATATTTCAGTTTTTTATTTGAAACATTTTCTAAAAAACATTTTTTGTTTTTGTCATTATGGGGTATTGTGTGTGGATTGATGTGTAAAAAGTAAAGGGTTCTGAATACTTTCAGAGTGCACTGTGCATACCGCAGGAGGGAGGGACGGGGGGAGGACGGCTCATAACAATGGCCGGAACGGAGCAAATGGAATGGCATCAAACACCTGGAAACCATGTGTTTGATGTATTTGATACGGTTCCACTCCAGCCATTACCACGAGCCCGTCCTCCCCAATTAAGGTGCCACCAGCCTCCTGTGATGCATAGTGTAGCATTCGCACTAAGATATGGGCTAGGCTTACTGTAAATTGCATTATGGCTGAGTATGGACATGAGTAATTCCGATCAAATTCTCCTAAAACGAAACAACTTGTTTTAAACAGGGTAAATGTCTAAATACAATTACAGGCACTAAAAACTGTCACTGCAAAAATTATCACATTGTTTCTTCCCAGAATTGTATTTTTAATTTGTGAGTGGCTTTGATATTCTAACAATTATTAAAAACAAATCAGTCACATTCTGTTAACATCACGGAATGTCAATGGCCTTAATTTCAGCCTAACAAATTTGTATCACCAACCCAAAACACACAGGCAGTGAATAGTAAGCGTGCAAGAAATATGGGGTGGCAGGTAGCCTAGCACTTAAGAGCAGTGGGCAAGTAACCGAAAGGTTGCTGGTTTGAATCCCAGAGACGATCAGGTGAAAATTCTGTTGTTGTACCCTTGAGCACGGCATGAAACCCTTATTGCTCCGGATAAGAGCGTCTGCTAAATGACTAAAATGTCAAATAGATTCTAAAGTGACCTCCTGTTAGGTTGCCACCAGGTAGGTAGATATCACTGAATGACGTCTTCAGCGAAGTGTCATAAATCAAAAATTAGATTGAAGCTAACACCTCATACATTTTCAAGAAATCGACTCAAATTCAAACATCATAAAGTTGACAAAAAAGGACAGCTAAAATCAGCAGTGGAACTTCTTGATATTGTTACAGTCAGAGTTGGACACCTACTTTGCTGCTCACCACTGAACATGACACATAACATATTAGAGAGACTCCTGGCAAGGTGTGCTGCCTGTTTACTGTTGAGGAGAGAGAAACGATCCGTTGAACCACCCCTGAATAATTTTGCAACACGGCAAACAAACAAGTCATTCTGTGGGACACAAAAGGCCAACATTAAACCTGGTCTGAATTCACTCAAAAACCAACTGTAGTCATATGGTTTCTTCACAGAAAAATTCACCTTTTCATACATTTTAAGTGTTACTTTTTACCCTCAGGTAACACATTCAAATGTGAGATAAATGTGAGAGTGGGGTTTTGATGAAGGCTTTGATATTCTAACGCCTACAGCGCCTCCGGAAAGTAATTCAGACCTCTTGACTTTTTCCACATTTTGTTACGTTACAGCCTTCTTCGAAAATGGATTAAATCTGGTTTTTTTCACATGTCAATCTACACACAATACCCAATAATGACAAATCAAAAACAGGTTTGTAGAAATGATTAATAATTTATTAAAAATAAGAAACTGAAACATAACATTGACATAAGTATTCAGACCCTTTACTCAGTACTTTGTTGAAGCACCTTTGGCAGCAATTACAGTCTCGATATCAGTATGACACTACAAGCTTGGCACACCTATATTTGGGGAGTTTCTCCCATTCTTCTCTGCAGATCCTCACAAGCTCTGTCCGGTTGGATGGGGAGCGTCATTGCACTGCTATTTTCAGGTCTCTCCAGAGATGTTCGATCAGGTTCAAGTCCAGGCTCTGGCTGGGCCACCGAAGCCACTCCTGTGTTGTCTGAACCTTCACCCCAGTCTGAGGTCCTGAGCACTCTGGAGCAGGTTTTCATCTTTCCCTCCTGACAGGTCTCTCAGTCCCTGCCGCTGAAAAACATCCCCACAGCATGACGCTGCAACCACCATGCTTCACCGTAGGGATGGTGCCAGGTTTCCTCCAGATTGGCAGTTTGGCAGGGCGGCCAACTCTAAGAAGAGTCTTGGTGGTTCCAAACTTCTTCCTTTTTAAGAATGATGGAGGCCACTGTGTTCTTGGGGACCTTCAATGCTACCGAAATGTTTTGATACCCTTCCCCAGAGCTGTGCCTCGACACAATCCTGTCTCAGAGCTCTAGGACAATTCCTTCAACCTCATGGCTTGGTTTTTGCTCTGACATACACTGTCAACTGTGGGAACGTATACATTTTTCCCTCAGTAAACTTTGATATAATAATCACAGTGAATACAATACGCTTGTTGTGTTGCACAGAATTAATGTGTTCTTAGAAAATATCCCATGATGAACAACTTACACAGAAGTTCAGATGTTTGCATGAATAATCTTAGCAAGTTAGGATTCAATCAAGAACTCTTCCTTACTTGTTCGTCAATTTAGCTTTTCCTGCTTTTCCAAACCACAGATTGCACGGATACAAACAAATGGAAATGAATTAAAGGATTTGCATACAATAGTTATTTAGTTAGGACGTGGGCAAGTCAGGCGAGCTCAGGACAGACCCACTAACATACAGCACAAGTCCAGGTTCAAAGACAAACAATGACAGCATGGCCTTTAATGTTGATTTAATAAAAACTGCATATCCTGCAGTTTAATACCACTACGCTATGCTACATTACTCTGACAAACCTCTCTCCTGCAGGTGCCAATCCTCCAGGGGAAGAGATAATGTACATTCATAAGCCATTGAGTTTTATTTGATGAGCCTGTGTTGGTTAAGTCACCCCTTAGTAAACATGTTTTCATTAACACAAGGCCCTTACATCGAGTAGTGTGTAAGGGTTAGTCCTTACAATGGTCACGACTCACATCCTCTTCAAATCTGAATACTTTCCAAATGCACTGTTTAACACAACAAAGGACAGCATTTTCATTTGATTTAACTAGGCAAGTCAGTTAAAGAACAAATTCTTATTTTCAATGACAGCCTAGGAACAGTGGGTTAACTGCCTTGTTCAGGGGCAGAACGACAGATTTGTACCTTGTCAGCTCAGGGATTTGATCTTGCAACCTTTTGGTTACTAGTCCAACACTCTAACCGCTAGGCTACCTTCCGCCCCATTGTTGGTGGATAAGAGCAGGACTCCTTCAGTAGACCAGCGATCTCAAGCTCCTAAATTGAGTTAGATGATGGTTGAGGATGGTGATGCCAGTTGATGCCAGATAATGGTCATGCCAGATGATTTAGATAAGGAAGTCTAGTCTCAGTGATCTAAAAGCAGCCAGAGCTGAGGTGCATTTTTTAAAGCCAGCTAGCTAGCCAAACCAGAGTCAACCTGCCATCATGGGTAAAAACAACCAGATACTGTATATCCAATCAACAATGACAAAAAAAGTGAATAAAAAATCATATATTTGTACAAAATGTACAAAGTTATCTGTTTAGGCTGCCTTCCGGCGCCGTTATTATAATTAGCTTTCAAAACAGAGTATCAGATTTCACCCAAAACAACATCAATTCAATATTTACAATATAAATGGATCAAGTCATTAAAAACGAAACGATCAAATTCTGAAAATACACACATTTTGAAGTCGCGCCAAAGCCCGCTGAGGGAGTGTCAGTTTAGAAGTGGCTGTCAAAACGAGGTCTATTTATTTTTGGAGAGAAAAGGATCGAAGACAAAACAAAGTTTAAAACACATAAACAACCAGCTTCTCTGAAGGCCTAGCAGAGCAGCAGAAAAGATGCTGTCAGAAGTTCAAGTGCCTGACAGCCAAGAAACGTCTTCAATGTGTCTGTCTGTACCCCTTTGGAGATCAACAATTTAGAACACCTGCACTATACCCAAACATAGTATAACACTACAACAATACATGGCAGAATTGTACATTGACAATTACTTTGGTCATCAAACATTTTAGGTCATAGTATACTCCTCAACTTGAGTATCAACAAACTATGTAAATAGACTATACTGTAAATAAAGAAATGTATAAATAAACTATGTGTTTTAAATGGCTTTCCTTCAATCAAATAAATGAAGTCTGTAATATTATAATGATCATTTATCAGAGGTGAACAAACATATAACTTTGGTTCGTTTTTTTAATAGATTTGCTCGAAATAACTGCATGGGCTCATAGAAACAGACCCAATAGGCATGTTTAAGTATTTTACACACTGTTCCTGAAAAGGAAACTTTGCTGAGAACGTTGACAAGTTCACCACCTCCTTCTGCCTGTCAGACTCACAGTCTGTGATCACTAGGAGAAGTGACGTGCTTCGCTCAAGATTTCAAACCTTCACAATAACTAGATCAAAGGGCAAGTCAAGTTTTTTTTTAACATTAGAACGAGCTGAAAGGGAACGTTTTATGGTTTGGTGAACAACAATTTCTAAACTTTATTAAATTCCCGGCAAGGGCCGTATAAAATCTGTTTTACATTTAGCCCAATCCATTTTTTTGCCACATGTAATTGTCTCGCTAAACTAATTTGGATGTTCTAAGTCCACAACAATGCTTAAATCACATCAGGAGTCCACTTTTTTGGAAAGTCTAAAGAGTTCCTACTTTAATTAAAGTATGCAGAGACTGTTGTGTTTGGCTAGCAGTGTTTTTGTAGCCTATTGCACATGTGATGGCAGAGTTGGTAAAAATCATCATGATATCATTTTGCCAGGTAGGCCTACTTTGCAGGCAACATTTAACTGGGACGGTTTTTGGGAAAGCTAACAACATAAAAAGCTAACAACATAAACAGGTGCATTCCCATCGTGCTGTTACTTCTTCAGAAAGTTGCAGGAAATACATATCCCCAATGCATTATTTTCATGAATGATGATAAACAACCGCAATTAATAACTACTTTTCTAATAAACACTATTAATTAATGTTCTACTAAGTAATAAAAAAAGAATGTAATATATTGCTCAAAATGTCTGGATTCCGTGATTCGGTCCGCGTTTTCCGCATCTCATATTTATAGTGTACTACAGTTTATACTGAATGGAGACGGCTCAGTATAATGTATTACTAGATTCTCAATTACAGTCTAGTACTTCACCGGGATCATTGTTCTGCCATGAAAGTGGCCTCTCATAATCTCATGTTTTTTCTCAAATTGTTCACCCTGCTTTTTTATCAATAATTTCTGCTTGTAAATATCAGAAAAATAACAGAACAAAGACTCAAGCAGTGTCACACAGTTTAAAAGCTCCAAATGATAGTCTGTCCACATGGAAGATGAATAAATAATTAGTAGTGAAAAATTTGCCAGGCAGAATTTAAACTATATTAAGCTGTAGCTATCCCCCATGGGGCCCAAATGAGTGCCATTTTCAAGAGGAGCTCAGCTCTTATGTCTTTAGGGCAACTTCCAGCACTGGCACTTCCATTCAAAAGAATGGCCGTGGGTCTTCACAGAAGCTAGCTATAACTTTGATGCCTATCCACTTGATGTCGGCTATCTTAACAAACATAGAAACAAGACCCGTGAGAACCTGAGATCTATTCCTTACACACAACTGTAGTTCACGTCTCACTTTCCAAGGCAACTTTCTGACTTTGCATCACCTGCATTTGAGGGCGAACCAGAGGAAAGCATACTAGCATAACAGCAGGATATATTCTGTGGTACGTTCATGATTGTTTTATTAGGAGCTTCATTCCTTGCGCCCCGCAGAGATAGTGGGCAGGACACCTCACCTCATAAAAGCAAGAGTCACTGTACAGTCATCTGCTTTCACAACAAATGAATTATTTGTGTCGGGGGAGAAAAAACAAGAGAAGAAGAGAGACTGCCTCAGCAGAAGCGGTTCAAAAGGAGTTGCTCCACTTTGCTGTCTCTTACCATCCCAGGGTGAAACTGTTGCTTTGTAAAAAAAATAAAAAAACAAGAGAAGAAGAGAGACTGCCTCAGCAGAAGCGGTTCAAAAGGAGTTGCTCCACTTTGCTGTCTCTTACCATCCCAGGGTGAAACCGTTGCTTTGTAAAAAAAAATTAAAAAACAAGAGAAGAAGAGAGACTGCCTCAGCAGAAGCGGTTCAAAAGGAGTTGCTCCACTTTGCTGTCTCTTACCATCCCAGGGTGAAACCGTTGCTTTGTAAAAAAAAATAAAAAAACAAGAGAAGAAGAGAGACTGCCTCAGCAGAAGCGGTTCAAAAGGAGTTGCTCCACTTTGCTGTCTCTTACCATCCCAGGGTGAAACCGTTGCTTTGTAAAAAAAAAAAAAAAAACAAGAGAAGAAGAGAGACTGCCTCAGCAGAAGCGGTTCAAAAGGAGTTGCTCCACTTTGCTGTCTCTTACCATCCCAGGGTGAAACCGTTGCTTTGTAAAAAAAAAAAAAAAAAAAAGAAGAAGAGAGACTGCCTCAGCAGAAGCGGTTCAAAAGGAGTTGCTCCACTTTGCTGTCTCTTACCATCCCAGGGTGAAACCGTTGCTTTGTAAAAAAAAAAAAACTCATCCTGCAACCTCTGAGTCAGATGTTGAATAGTGTTGTTGTTTGATAGCTTAGAGACCCACGGTACACATAGCCACACAATAAAAAAAACAACTTTGTAGCTCACGTTCTCATTAGCTCAAACTGGTTTAAAAGGATTGAGTCATCTGTCTTGGAACATTGTGGTTCCTGGTTACAAAAGCATAGCCAATATAGAAACACATCAAATAATAATGCATAGAAAAAAGAACACTTTCTGACTTTCCCAGTACTTTCTCAGGTCATTTTCATATTGTACACCTCTGTAGCTATTGGATAAATGTCTCATATCATTGACTATTAGAAACTCCAATAAATACTTCATCTTTCAATCTTTTACGATGCAAAGCAGTGCAGGCAAACTTAACAGGAGACAAATCGATGTCATCTTTAAATGAGCAAACCTTCATTAGGAACCTAATGCAACCTTCCATTCTGCAGAAGGTCAGGTATTTTTCCCTCTACAACAACCGTCTATCAAGCAATTATCAACACACACACATACACACACACACACGCACACACATACACAGTCTGTTAGAGTCAGAGTCCTGATCCTCTGAATAATTCCCCCACTAAGAATACATGAATAATTTATTGGGCTCATTTAAAAAACTCTGAGTGGATTTCACAGTCATGCTACTTAATATTATTTCCCTTGGCATGGACTGAAACACCTTTAAAGCAGGAGTGCTGAGTGCCAGGTTATGAGTTTTGTTTTTGGCTGTGGGACGTTCAGTGTTTCCGATAGATTTGTTCATATAGAGCAGTGGTTCCCAAACTTTTTATAGTCCTGTACCCCTTCAAACATTCAACCTCCAGCTGCGCACCCTCTCTAGCACCAGGGTCAGCGCACTCTCAAATGTTTGTTTTTTACCATCATTGTAAGCCTGCCACACTATACTCTACATTTATTAAACATAAGATTGAGTGTGCGTTTTTCACACAACCCAGCTCGTGGGAAGTGACAAAGAGCTCTTATAGGACCAGGGCACAAATAATAATATAATATTCATCGAAAATTGTGAATAACTCACCACAGGTTAATGATAAGGGTGTGCTTGAAAGGATGCACATACATTGGCTTGCGAAATGATTCACCCCCTTGGCATTTTTCCTAATTTGTTGCCTTACAACCTGGAATTAAAATAGATTTTGGGGGGGGCTTTGTATCATTTGATTTACACAACATGTCCACCACATGATATTTTTTATTGTGAAACAACAAAACTTGAGTATGCATTCCTATTCACCCCTCCAAAGTCAATACTTTGTAGAGCCACCTTTTGCAGTAATTACAGCTGCAAGTCTCTTGGGGTATGTCTCTATAAGCTTGGCACATCTAGCCACTGGGATTTTTGCCCATTCTTCAAGGCAAAACTGCTCCAGCTCCTTCAAGTTGGATGGGTTCCACTGGTGTACAGCAATCTTTAAGTCATACCACAGATTCTCAATTGGATTGAGGTTTGGGCTTTGACTAGGCCATTCCAAGACATTTAAATGTTTCCCCTTAAACCGCTCGAGTGTTGCTTTAGCAGTATGCTTAGGGTCATTGTCCTGCTGGAAGGTGAATCTCCATCCCAGTCTCAAATCTCTGGAAGACTGAAACAGGTTTCCCTCAAGATTTTCCCTGTATTTAGCGCCATCTATCATTCCTTCAATTCTGACCAGTTTCCCATTCCGTGCCAATGAAAAACACAGCATGATGCTGCCACAACCATGCTTCACTGTGGGGATATTGTTCTCGGGGTGATGAGAGGTGTTGGGTTTGCGCCAGACATAACGTTTTCCTTGATGGCCAAAAAGCTCAATTTTAGTCTCATCTGACCAGAGTACCTTCTTCCATATGTTTGGGGTGTCTCCCACATGCCTTTTGGCACACACCAAACATGTTTGCTTATTTTTTTCTGGCCTCTCTTCCATCCAGCTCTGTGGACTGTAAGGCTTAAAGTGGTCCTATGGACATATATTCCAATCTGTGCTCTTTGTTGCCTCGCTGATTAATGCCCTCCTTGCCTGGTCCATGAGTTTTGGTGGGCGGCCCTCTCTTGGCAGGTTTGTTGTGGTGACATATTCTTTCCCTTTTTCAATAATGGATTTAATGGTGCTACGTGGGATGTTCAAACTTTTGGGATATTTTTTATAACCCAACCCTGATCAGTACTTCTCCACAACTTTGTCCCTGACCTGTTTGGAGAGCTCCTTGGTCTTCATAGTGCTGCTTGCTTTGTGGTGCCCCTTGCTTAGTGGTGTTGCAGATTCTGGGGCCTTTCAGAACAGATGTATATATACTGAGATCATGTTACACTTAGATTGCACAAAGGTGGACTTTATAACTTTATTTAACTAATTATGTGACTTCTGAAGGTAATTGGTTGCACCAGATCTTATTTAGGAGCTTCATAGCAAAGGGGGCGAATACATACGAACGCACTACTTTTTCACTGTTTTTCACTTTTTGAATTTTTTTGAAACAAGTTCTTTTTTTCATTTCCCTTCACCAATTTGGACTATTTTGTGTGTCCGTTACATTAAATCTGAATAAAAAATCTATTTAAATTACAAAATAGGAAAATGCCAAGGGGCTGAATACTTTTGCAAGGCACTGTAACTGCAATGTTGGGTTGTATTGGAGAGAGTCTCAATCTTAAATCATTTTCCACACACAGTCTGTGCCTGTATTTAGTTGGATTCTCGGCCCTCATGCTAGTGAGGGCCGAGAATCCACTCTCGCATAGGTATGTGGTTGTAAAGCGCATCAGAGTCTTAACAGCACGATTTGAGCGCAGAGTATCCTGCGGTTTGCAGAAGAGGATGTCTTCCTTAATTGTGTCACGTTCGGACCTTTATTTCCTTTGTTTTGTCATTATTTAGTATGGTCAGGGCGTGAGTTGGGGTGGGCAGTCTATGTTTGTTTGTCTATGATTTGGGGATTTCTATGTTTCGGCCTAGTATGGTTCTCAATCAGAGGCAGGTGTCATTAGTTGTCTCTGATTGAGAATCATACTTAGGTAGCCTGGGTTTCACTGTTTGTTTGTGGGTGTTTGTTTCCGTGTCTGTGTGTTTCACCACACGGTACTGTTTTGGGTTTTGTTCGTTCCACGTTTATTGTTTTTTTGTATTCAGTTGTTCATGTGTAGTATTTCTTATTAAAAGAACCATGGACACTTACCACGCCGCATATTGGTCCCCCGATCCTTCTCGCCTCTCCTCTTCGGAAGAAGAGGAGGAAATCCCTTACAAATTGACCCCCCATAAACGTAACGGACATATACCAGGAGCTGTGCCAGGCCCGCCACGTTTGTTGACTCATCCAGCTGTAATGCATAGAATTCACTGGCTTGTATGCGAAGCAGTAATTGTTTCAAAACGTCTCCTGCCATGTCACTTAATGTGTCGTGAAACAGTGTTGTTTGATGAGGGCATTATCTGTATATTTTTTGGGGGACTTTTCTCCCAGCAGTGTCCCAGCCATATCCATTGTCCCAGCCATATTAAGTCCTCCACAATAGTATGGGGCCAGCCTGTCCAAGCCACTCGGTAGCTCACCTTACAAGACGCTTTTAGCCCCTTCTTATTAATGGTATATGTTGCTTTTATACATGTCTTACTACTTGAAAGTCGTCATAATTCTCGTTCAAAAAACTCCTGTGGCTTGTTTATATTTTTGTTGTTTTGCTTATATATTTTGTATGTTTTATTTGGCGTACCTCCGATGGCATTGCGTACCCCAGTTTGGGAATACCTGCTATAGAGTATGGGATCACAAACGGATCTTAACTAATCTCTCACTCTCTCTTTCTCTCTGCTACATGACTAATTTTGTGTAGTCACGAAGCGAAGGTAAAAGGTTGCTATTTGTTTGTAAGACAAAGTATCAATGACTGCCCTGCACAACAGCAGTAAGAGCAGAATTGATTTAACATATACCTGGACCTTTCGACTCCACATTGATCCAATTCTCTTTGGTTCTCTGCTCACATTCAACAAATACAAACAAACAACTTTGCCATGGTTGTTGTTGTTGACCTTGCGATGGCTTGTATTACTTTCAGCCAGTGATTTTCATTATTTTTACTATGTTCTACATTGTACCATAATAGTGAAGATATCAAACTATGAAATAACACATTTGGAATCATGTAGGATCCAAAAAAGTGTTTAACAAATCAAAATAGATTTTATATTTGAGATTCTTCAAAGTAGCCACCCTATGCCTTGATGACAGATTTGCACACTCTTGGTATTCTACCAACCAGCTTCATGAGGTAGTCACCTGGAATGCATTTCAATTAACAGGTGTGCCTTGTTAAAAGTTAATTCATAGAATTTCATTACCTCTTAATGATTTTGAGCCACTCACTGGTGTTGTGACAAGGTAAGGGTGGTATACAGAAGACAGCCCTATATGGTAAAAGAACAAATCCATATATATTATCGCAAGACCCAGAGGTACCTCTGCTGCAGAGGATAAGTTCATTCGAGTTTTAAATGCACCTCAGATTGAAGCCAGAATAAATGCTCACAGATTTCAAGTAACAGACACATCTCAACATCAACTGTTCAGAGGCCTTCATAGTCTAATTGCTGCAAAGAAACCACTACTAAAGGATACCAATAATAAGAAGAGACTTGCTTGGGCCAAGAAACACGAGCAATGGACATTAAACCGGTGGAAATCTGTCCTTTGGTCTGATGAGTCCAAATTTGAGATTTTTGGTTCCAACCGCCGTGTCTTTATGAGATGCAGAGTAGGTGAACGGATGATCTCTGCATGTGTGGTTCCCACCGTGAAGCCGTGGAGTAGGGGGTGTGATGGTTTGGGTGTTCTTTGCTGGTGACACTGTCTGTGATTTATTTAGATTTCAAGGCACACTTAACCAGCATGGCTACCACAGCATCTTGCAGCGATAAGCCATCTCATCTGGTTTGCCCTCAGTTGGACTATCATTTGTTTTTCATCAGGACAATGACCCAAAAACACACCTCCAGGCAGTGTAAGGGCTATTTGACCAAGGAGAGTGATGGAATGCTGCATCAGATGACCTGGCCTCCACAATCACCTGACCTCAACCCAATTGAGATGGTTTGGGATGAGTTGGACCGCAGAGTGAAGAAAAAGCAGCCCTACAAGTGCTCAGCATTTGTGGGAACTCCTTCAAGACTCTTGGAAAAGCATTCCAAGTGAAACTGGTTGAGAGAATGCCAAGAGTGTGCAATGCTATCATCAAGGCAAAGGGTGGGTACTTTGTAAATTCTAAAATCTAAAATAGTTTGATTTGTTTAACACTTTTTTGGTTACTTCATGATTCCTTAACGTGTTATTTCATAGTTTTGATGTCTTCACTATTATTCTACAATTGTATAAAATAAAGAAAAACCCTTGAATGAGGTGGTGTGTCCAAACATTTGACTGGTACTGTATGGCATTGAAGTTTAACTACCTATGTAATTATTAGGTAGAGAAGTACCGTGTTGTGTAAAAATATTTGCCCCCATTCTAATTTTCTCTACTTTTGCATATTTTTGATACTGAACGTTATCAGATCTTAAACCAAAACCTAAAATTAGATAAAGGGAACCTGAGTGAAAAAATAATACCCCTGTGTGAAAAAAGTAATTGACCCCCTTACACTGAATAACTGGTTGTGCCAACTTTAGCTGCAATGACTCCAACCAAATGCTTCCTGTAGTTGTTGATCAGTCTCTCACGTCACTGTGGAGGAATTTTGGCCCAATCTTCCATGCAGAACTGCTTTAACTCAGCCACATTTGTTGATTTTCAAGCATGAACTGCTCGTTCCAAGTCTTGCCAGAACATCTTAATTGGGATTAGGTCTTGCCTTTGACCAGGACATAACAAAACTTCAAATGTGTTGCTTTTTTAACCATTTTCATGTGCACTTGATTGTGTGTTTAGGTTCATTGTCTTGCTGCATGACCCAGCTGAGCTTCAGCTTCAGTTCACAGATGAATGGCCTGACATTCTCCTGTAGAATTATCTGATACAGAGCCAAATTCATGGTTCATTCTATAAAGGCAAGCCGTCCATCTCCTGAGGCAGCAAAGCGGCAGGTAGCCTAGTGGTTAGACCGTTGGACTAGTAACTGGAAGGTTGCAAGATCGAGTTGCGAGCTGACAAGGTAAAAAAATCTGTCGTTCTGCCCCTGAACTAGGCAGTTAACCCACTGCTCCTAAAAAAGCAAACCATCTCACTACCACCACCATGCTTGACCGTTGCTATAAGCTTCTTACTGTGAAATGCAGTGTTTCGTTTTCACCAGGCAAAATGGGACCCATTTAGTCCAAAAAGTTATACTTTCCACTCATCTGTCCATAGAACATTCTTCCAAAAGTCTTGATGATCAGCCAGTTGCTTTTTGGAAAACTTGAGTCAACTTTTTGGATGAGATGAGAGAAAATCAGAGAAAATCAGAAAGAGAGCAAATACTCTTTCATGGCACTGGTTCCAGAGTCGCTTAAAAAAAAAAGATACTTCTGTATATGCAGTGGTTTTCTAAGAAACCATTCAAACCTAATACTGTTAGACAGCACCAATGGGCAAAGTGTGACCGAAGGTTTAGAATCGTCATTCGTAACCCTGGGAGAAATAGGATGGTTTTATCCTTTAAAAGCGGAAACATTAATCACATTTTTCTTCAGCCGTACCACGCACACACTGCCCCCAACAACACATACACAATCACTGCCCACCCCAGAAAATGTTTATTTCCAAAATGTATATCCACCCATTTTTCACATTTGTGTTTTTTCCCCAGAAATGATTGCTTGTGGGTACTCAGTAAAATATAACTGTTCTCAGATTTTCTTTATTCGTAGATTTTAGGTGTGCATTAAAATCTAAATCAATTGTCTAGCTGAAATGGAATGTTCATATACTGTATATTTGGCTGTGATAATGAGGTTGTCTCAACTAGATATCTATAAAAAAAAACTATATTGTCTTATCGCCGCAACTCTCCAACTGGCTCGGTAGGCGAAGGTCAAGTGCGTCCTCCGAAACATGACCCACCAAACCGCGCTTCGAAGTGTTTTGTGAAAGTTTATCGGCGAATTTTTAACTTTTTAAAAATGACGTTACGTTATGAAACGCTATTTTTTTTCCGTTTATCACACAGTCTTCATAGATCGATATCTAGGCTATATATGGACCGATTTAATCCAAAAAAAGACCCAGTATTGATTATGGGACATCAAGGTGTGCAAAGAAAGAAGATGGTCAAAGGTAATTAATGTTTTATATTTTATTGTGCGGTTTGTGTAGCGCCGACTATGCTAATTCTTTTGTTTACATCCCCTACGGGTCTTTTGGGGTGTTGCATGCTATCAGATAATAGCTTCTCATGCTTTCGCCGAAAAGCATTTTAAAAATCTGACACGGTGGCTAGATTCACAATGACTGTAGCTTTATTTCAATACCAAGCATGTGTATTTTAATGAACGTTTGCGTTTTAACTAATACTATTAGCGTGTAGCGTAGCGCATTTGCATTTCCAGAGCTCTAGGTGGGACATCTGCGTCTCAAGTAAGCTCAAGAGGTTAACACCCGCCTGCCAGCCGCACCAATGTGCCTCAGGAAACGCTGTTCAACTGACAACCGAGGTTAGCCTGCAGGCACCCGGCCTGCTACAAGGAGTCACTAGAGTGCAATAACCCTAACAACGATGGGCCAATTGTGTGCCGCCTGATCACGGCCAGTTGTGACACAGCCTAGGATCAAACCAGAGTCTGTAGTGAAGCCTTTTGCACTGCGATGCAGCACCCCTGGACCGCTGTACCCTTCGGGAGGCCCTTCACCTAGCTATCTTTAAGATGAATGCATTAACTGTAAGGCATTCTGGATAAGAGCATCTGCTAAATGACTAAAATGTCAAATGTAAATGTTTTTTGGGTTCCATGTAGAACATTGTAGACATTTCGTTGGGGCATGGACTACAAGGTGTCGAAAACATTATACAGAGATGCTAGGCCATGTAGACTTCAATTCTTCCCAAAGTTGTGTCAAGTTAGCTGGATGGATACAATATATAGCATTTTGCATAGGATAACCCTTTTGGGTTCCATGTAGATCACTCTGTGGAAAGGGTTTTACATGGAACCCCAAAAAGTTATACCTGGAACCAAAAATGGTTCTTCAAAGAGTCCTCCTATAAATAACCTGATGGACATTTTTAGGTTTGTGCTTTTCTAATAACCAATTTCTGTGTTTATGCAAGTGACTGATTGAATGAATCCTCACTATCAGCATCTGCAATTTGGCAGTACGCCCAGGAACTTGTTTTGAGAAAGGGATATCTCAGTTTCAAGGTCTCAGCTTAGAGAAGAAGCCTCGTGAGGTATTGGTCTGTCACATGCATGACCCAGTATTGGTCGGTCACATGAAGGAAGCAAACTTAAATAATGAATAAATTATGAATGATGAATAAGCTAAATCATGCAAATATAACTTGTCTGTCCACAAGACAACTAACGGGACTGCCACAGGTAGATCTCCTTATCAACATGTGTACTTGGTGCATTGAGTTGTTTGGAACCTTTCCAGAGCACTGATAATAAACAATGATTCATTTAAGATTGACTTTGAGTGTCCCTGTGTAGAACTTCCACGACAAACCCTTTTAGGTTCTAGGTAGCACCTTTTTTCTAAGAGTGTTATATAAGATATGTATGTAAAACATTTACATTTCACATTTGAGTTATTTAGCACTTATCTAGAGCGACTTACAGTTAATGCATTCATCTTAAGATAGCTAGATGAGACAACCTCATTATCACAGTCAAATGCACAGTGTACAAACATTCCATTCCAGCTAAACAATGGATAAATAACATTTTGCGTAGGACAGCCCTGTTTTGGTTCCATGTAGTTCCATGTTCCATGTAGAACTCTCTGTGGAAGGGGTTCTACATGGAACCCCAAAAAGATCTACATGTAACAAAAAAGGGTTCTTAAAAGGGTTTTCCTATGGGGACAGCTGAAGAACCCTTTCAGGTTCTAGATAGCACCTTTTTTCTACGAGTGTAATATCCTCTAATCAGGAAGTTACTTTAAATGATTGCATAATGTACAATATTTTGAAAGCAACTTGTTTGTTGCTTGGCATCCATCGCATTGGCTGGATCAATTATGCTATAGGAGAAATTATTGCATGGTTAAAAAGTAAAAATGGCTAATTCATTTCATGGAGCATGAATACAGATATTGGTGCAACGCCTAAAGCTGAAATCCTTAACGGTGAAAATGCCACTGTAACAGTACTGCTTCCGTCCCTCTCCTCGCCCCGAACCAGGGACCCTTTGCACACATCAACAATGGACACCCACGAAGCATTGTTACCTATTGCTCAGAGCGAGTGACGTCACCAATTGAAACGCTATTAGCGCGCACCCCGCTAACTACCTAGCCGCTTCACACCGGTTACACCACGTCGTTTGCGACACTACAACAACAAGGAAGTGACTGCAAACAATGGACATGTTTTTTCCCCCGTCGGACATCATTGCACGATAGAAGAGCACTTTTTATTTTTTATCATCCTGCGCGACGCTCCTCAGCTCAGCAACAAAAACAATAACAATGGTGGTGGGGAGGCCAGTGCTGCTGTTTCCCCCGACTGCAGATTCCATCTAAACGGTCAAAAACGGGTAAATCATCTGACATTACACAAATATGCTGTACTACAGAGATTAAACAAGTAACAAAGCACACACGCGGGACTTCTTATCATGCACATTGCTATGGCAGAATTGTCCACACATTTCCATGGGAAATATGTCATTAGTATGTAAATTATACCTTTGACTGATTTACCAAATGCAGGAACAAGTAGCTGTAATGACAGTCTTTAAAGCTGGATTTAGGCCCCACACAATCTCCATACGAATTAACTTTCCTCAAGAAGAAATTCAAAAATTCCACTGTCTATGACAGTCTTGAGCAGAGAAATCTTGAGCAGAGCATATGGATTCATGGGAGAATTAATCTAGAGACAATGGTTACAGTGCATATGTCCTTTTCATTTCCATTGTTTAAAAGGATCATGAGCGAAGAGAGGGTATGTTTTACGTCCTTCCATCCTTTCCCTATTCATCTGTTTCACCACTTGTCACATACTGTAGATATTTTCCTCCCCTCATCCCTCTAGCCCTCCATCCAATGTCAAGAACATAAATGAATCTATTACCAATAGTTTGCAGCACATCGCGGCTAATTTAGCGCTAACAGTTTGAGAGATCAATCTTCCCTTCCAGATGACAAATTTGGCTAGTCACCGCGATCCTGTTCTGTTCAGCTAGCCCGTCGGTGCCATTCAATTTCACATTCTGTCTCTGTACCCCAGGCAGGCTCTCTCTCTCTCTCTTTCTCTCTCTCTTTCTATTTCGCTCTCTATAAATAGATATATCCCTCTCTCGCTCTCTGACTCTCCCTCTCTTTTTATCCTTCCCTCTCTCCTTCTCTCCCACCCTCTACCCCTCACTCCTGTCTCTCTCTCTCTCTACCTCTCCCACCCTCCACTCTCTCTCCTTCTCACTTTCTCTCTACCCTCTCTGCACCTAATCTAGAGGCTAATTACAACTAGAGGTGATGGAGGGATGAAGGTTTAAATTACACTACATTAATCAATCCGTCCTGAAACAACACATAATTTGAACACTCATTAGATTGAATTAGATGAAATTATCGAACCTTCCCTCTTTGCAGACTGATCCGTTGATCTAAAGTCTATCTAGAAAATGGCCTGTCCAGGAAATGTACAAATAGTGGATCCTAAAACATGTAACTAACTCTGTCTGACACTGCCATTAAGGGTAAATAAGAAGGCTAAATGATCATGCAGACTAAACAAAGTATGGTAAATAGTGTGTCCGAATGCAAATGCACTGAGTTGGCACTTGGCAGTCATGCCATGTATGCATGTATTGGTACTTTAGTTAATGTCGTCAGAGGGGATATGCATAATATCCTATTGTGATGAGATAGCTTTGTCTGCCCTATTCACTGCCAGTTTTAATGCATCACAGCTTGACAAATCCAGGAAATGAGACATTTGTTGCAATCGGGGTAAAGCCCCTTTAGGAACAATGCTAAGAAACGTACTACTGCAGACATCCGAGCCCACCCCTACTGCTCCTGCCTTCATCTTCTCCCTACACCTCCTCCCTAAACCTCTTTTCATCAACAAAGCACAAAGCTTGCTGTTCGGTGCTCACATCTCCCCTGACTAAACAATGCAAATTCTTTGTGTGGTGTCCCCAACATGTAATCTATTGAATATGTAAATATTGCACATAAGCAAAAAACACTGCAGTTTACACAGATCTCTAACAGTCCTGTTCTGTTCTGACAGTCACATTTTGAGTTTAAGGCTAGCTAGGATAAATCAATAGTCAAATTGCATCAAATGAAAGGTTTATCTTATTTCTCTGAAAAAAGTGTTGGCTGGCAGGTCTGCCAGACAAAATGGTTGTGATGTTTGATTAATAAACCAAATATCTTTGCTACATTTGTGGAAGTCCTGACAATCAAAACACAACATTTTAAAACCAAACGGAAGTAACTAAACTTCTCATGCAAAACGTCTCTATAAACACAAGCTTTAAGCTTTTTCTCCAAAAAACGTCTGGACACTGAACAGCCAAACTTCAAACGTCACATGGTGATGTGGAACGGAATTGAATGCTAAACAGAGAAAAATGTTCTTTGTTTCACACTGAGTGGTGATGTGATGTTTCCTCTGAAGGCTTGCTGGGAGCAGATGGCGATACAATGTGAGGACAGGGCCATTAGTGAAGTCTTCAGTGCTTTGGACACTTTGGAGCTGTCTGTTTAATAGGAGGATTGGGGACCACATGCACACGCAGACACACACACACACACACACACAGGCATGCCGGCATAAAGGCACACTCATACCCACACACACACACGCACATGTAGACACACACGTATACACATGTACATGTACACACACACACTCTCACCGCCTGCAGGCATGAGCCAGCATCGTTAGATGGCTACCGACCAGCTTCAGTCTGTAAAATGACATGCCCACAAAGCTCACAGGTGGCCGAGAGGCAGAAACAGACAACCGTTCCAGCATATTGTCACCACATCTTTCCGCTGGTTTGTTTGCCATTGAGTTTGTCTAACTGTCTATATGAGCCATTTGCTGCCATCACAAACCACTTCACGACCGAACAGAACACATACAAATGTATGGTTTTGAAAATGCAATGAAACCATGTAGCTGCATACTGTATAGGGTCTCATTAGAATATGTGGAAATAGCAACATTTAACCGCTGAAGTTAAATGTCACCCAATCTGACATATTATGTCACCAGAGGTGACATTACGCAGCTAGGCGAAGATACAAATCTAATCTCCACAGAGTATTGAGTTGTGAAATTAGATTATAATCCAGTTGAATTACCACAGACTGTGTAAAGTCTTTGAACTAAATCATTGACTTTTGTGACTGTTATGCTTCATGAGGCCAGTGTCTATTTGTTGTGCAGCTCCCAACTGTGCCCTAACTGTGTTTTAGTCACAAACAAACAGCCACACAGCTTCCACGCAGAAAATGTGGTTCTCCACTTAATAAAACATGTGTACTACTGTTTGTTTTTGATAATATCAATTGGATGTATTTCTTGACCAGTAAACTGTGAAAGGTCAACTCAGTCATTTGAAAAACATGAAGAAATACCATTGTATCGAAGTACTCAATTATTGATATAAAACAGAGTAGATACAGCAGATGGCTGGTACCGACGAAAGGATATTGATGTTGAGTTTAGGTTTAAACAATCAGACAGATTAGCCACTCAACCATTTTGCAATTTTGTAGTGGAGCTTGTCGAGAGCTTCAAGTTCCTCAGTGTCCACATCACTAAGGATCTAACATGGTCCAAACACACCAACACAGTCGTCGTGAAGAGGGCATGATAATGCCTCTTCAGAATGCAGAAAATATTTGACATGGGCCCTCAGATCCTCAAAATGTTCTACAGCTGCACCATTGAGAGCATCTTGATTGGCTGCAGTGTGTATGGCCCAGTACATCGCTGCGGCCGAAACGCCCTGCCATTCAGGACCTCTATATCAGACGCTTTCAGAGGAAGGTCCTAAAAAGACTCCAGTCATAGATTGTCTCTCTGCTAACGCACGGTAAAGCAGTACTGGAACGCCAAGTCTGGGACCAAAAGGCACCTGAACGGCTTCTACTCCCAAGACGTAAGACTGCTGAACAGTTAATCAGATGGCTACCCAGACAATTTATATGCATGGACACCCTTCATTATTTATTTATTTATTTATCTTAATCGTTTTGCATTGACTCCCTTGCACTGGCTGTATGAACACTCACTAGACTCTACCCACACACACACACTTTCACACATCACATACACTGCTGGTGCTCTGTTAATTATCTATCCTGATGGCCTAGTCACTTTTACCCCTACCCACATGTGCATACTTTATTTCCTCAATCACCTCGTACCCCTGCTGTTACATCCGTGGTTGGTGGTAGAATGACAAGACCAAGGTGCAGCGTTGTAGGCGTTCATTTTCTTTATTAAACATTCCACCAAAAAAATAATAATAAACAACACAACGAACGTAAAGCTTCAGAGTGCACCACACACAACAAACAAAGACAAGATCCCACAACCTAAATGTGGGAAAAAGGGCTGCCTAAGTATGATCCCCCAATAAGAGACAACGATAGTCAGCTGCCTCTGATTGGGAACCACACTCGGCCAAAAACAAAGAAAAAGAAAACATAGAATGCCCACCCAAATCACACCCTGACCTAACCAAATAGAGAAATAAAAAGGCTCTCTAAGGTCAGGGCGTAACACCTGCACATTAACTCGGTACTCGTACTCCTTGTACGTATTTAGCCTCGTTACTGTTTTTATTGTGTAACTCTTTCCTATTCTTTTTAGCAAATATTTGTCTTACTTTTTAACTCTGGCATGGTTGGGAGCGGGCTTGTAAGTAAGCATTTCACTAAAGTCTACACCTGTTGTATTCGGCGCATGCGACCAATACAATTTGATTTGAACTGACTTTAAAGTACAAAGGTAGCAATATACAGGACTGATCAAGGCAGATTACAGATTACAGACGAAAATGGCATCAATAGGACAAACACATGGTTTTTGATATTTGGATAAACACATTTGGGATTAAAGCTGTGAAAGCGAAGTGCTCTTAAGCAACCGAGTTTTTATGACTATGCTCTAAACACGTTTAAATGTCTCAATAAAACCTGGAATTGAACTTGAAATCTAGAAAATCACAAAAGGCATTAAGCACAACCTTTCTCTTTGCTTTTGATCTGATCAATGTTAAATTCCAGGTTCAATCATTTGACATTATGTGCATGGACATCATTTGAGCAGTAGGTTCTCCCTGCTTATTGGAGCAGTAGGTTCTCCCTGCTCATTTGAGCAGTAGGTTCTCCCTGCTCATTTGAGCAGTAGGTTCTCCCTGCTTATTTGAGCAGTAGGTTCTCCCTGCTTATTTGAGCAGTAGGTTCTCCCTGCTTATTTGAGCAGTAGGTTCTCCCTGCTTATTTGAGCAGTAGGTTCTCCCTGCTTATTTGAGCAGTAGGTTCTCCCTGCTTATTTGAGCAGTAGGTTCTCCCTGCTTATTTGAGCAGTAGGTTCTCCCTGGTTATTTGAGCAGTAGGTTCTCACAGCTTATTTGAGCAGTAGGTTCTCCCTGCTTATTTGAGTGGCAGTGCTCGGTCTGCACTCTGTACCTTAACTTTATTTTATTAATGCAGAGGAGAGACAGAGAGGCAGTAAGGATAAAGACCACTTAGCAGCAAATTAAAGAAGAATCCTGGTGATTGACGACATAAATGGAATACTGATCTGGGGTGTTGTTGTGAATATCTAGGTTTCAGAGTTCATTATCTCAACACATTTAAGTAGGCTAATTACCATTTCAAGGACAAGGAGGATACAGTATCAACTTCTCCTAGTGAGATGGTTGTTATCCATTTTCAAACAAAGGAACGATGAAATATCCCCTTTTCTAACTATGGATTCAGGGATGGTGCATTACAGAGCAAATGTGCATTGTAGTGTTACAAAGAAATGTGGGCTTAATTCATTGCAACCTGATGCAACCTAAGCTTACTGCTCGCTCTCTCACGCGCTCTCTCTTTCTCTCTCTCTCTGTCTATATCCCTCTCTCACTCTCCCTCTCTTTTTTTTTCCTTCTATTTCACTCCGGGCACTCAGGAGGATGTGTGCCCATGCAGAAGCACAGTACAGACTTTTAAGGGGTCCGTCAGGAATGACTTTTCATATAAAGAGGTACAATTCAAAGAAATTATATTTTGTGTTTCTGCAGTGGAGAAGGCCCACACGCATACATGAAATCCAGAACACGCACACGCATGCACACACACACACAGGATGCCGCTATTAAGCACGAGAATATATTGTGATGCAGTGATGATTTATTACAGTCTGACTGGGGAACAGAGCAACCCACTTGGAGAATAATTAGATATGGGATGAAACACAACATCATCAATGTTTACCCTCTTTTACCCTTCTATAACTGTGATTACTTCCTTTTTGTTGTTGCTAAATATTAACCAAAGTCAGATCGACGATGACACCTGCTAGAGGAGTCTAGACAGTGCAAAGTCTGAAGTACTGTTTGAGAATAGGTCATAAGGTCATAAAGTCATAAATATAGCACCACAAGGTCATAACACCATAAGGTCATAGCACCATAAGGTTATAGCACCATAAGGTCATAAGGTCACACAACAGTATTATACTGTCCTACAATTGCATCAAACAAGTATTTAACCTTCAAGCTACCATCTAGGTCATTTTGACCCCAGAGGCATATTTTTGATCATTGCCCAAAGGTGGTTTATTCAATTGTTCCACATGTTGCAATGACTTTGTCAATCAACTTGTTCCCAACAAATCTAAATCATAGCTTAGTGTTTCGGTATCAATTTAGATTTTTTTTAATTCATGTCCTTTAGGGTATTTTAGACCCCAGCCAAAAACACCCAATTCTGCCTATAGTAATTTTATAAATAGCACCTTTATTTGAATCTAGTTTTCTCTGGAGACATAATTACAGGTTATCCATACCCCCAGAGGGTGAAGTGGGACCTGTATCAGTGATCTTGACCAGGGGTGGCAGGGTAGCCTAGTGGTTAGAGTGTTGGACTAGTAACCAAAAGGTTGCAAGTTCAAATCCCCAAGCTGACAAAGTACAAATCTAACCTTCTGCCCCTGAACAGGCAGGTTAACCCACTGTTCTTAGACTGTGAAAATAAGAATTTGTTCTTAACTGACTTGCCTAGTTAAATAAAATAGACAGATCATATGACTGTGTACAAAACCAAAATCACCTTTGTTACGGATCCTGTGAGTGTGTTTCTTTTCTCTCCCCTCACAGGTGAAAATCATCACTCCCCAATCAGTCACCAATCATCAATCAGAAGACACACCTCCTGTTTCCTACCCAATCACCGTTCCTTTCCCTTTGTTTAAAAACCATGTCAGTTGTTTGCTGTGGAGCTCAGTCTCTCTGTAAATGCCATGTCTGTAGATCTCTCTGTTTCACTCTCTTTATGTATTGAGCTGTCTTTTGTTTGAGCACCTCCATATCACTTTGTCCTCACTTGTGAGTATTGTTTTTGGTTATGGTGTTTGTTTTCTGGTGGGAAAAGGGGGAAACAAGACAAGTCTCCCATGGGCATACACTACCCGTAGGTAAACTTTGTTAAATACACTAGTTAGAACTGGGTCGGACCACCCACTGTATTTTTGGTTAGTTAGTTAGCTGTTGTTGAAATAGGCTAGTCTAGCTTGGGTGTTTTTGAATACTTATTATTTCTTTCCTTGGGTCCAGCTTAGCCCCTTTTCCTGCTCCCCCCATTACCGTGTGTTTTCTAATAAACCCTGAGTTTGACGGTAGATTTCAGTAGTCGTTGTTATTTCGTTCTCACTTTTACTTTGTCACTATTATAAATTGCATGAGTTATGTTACGGGTCTCATTACCAACCCCCCCCCAGACTGTCGGACCAAAAGGGATTCGTACCAACCTTATTTTTGTACATATAAAATATTCCAAGTGTATACAAAGTATGACAATGGTATAAATACTTGCACTTCAGAACTCTGATATGCTCTGCATCTACATACTGTACAGTAAATAGCTGTATTGGTGTGTGTATGCTCAGAAAAGTAGTTATTCCGGGGCAAATCTAAAAAAGTATTTATTTGAATCCAGGTTTTGTTTCAAGACATACTATTAAGTTGTTTATACTTTTGTACCCTTATTTTACCAGGTAAGTTGACTGAGAACACATTCTCATCAATATAGCAACGACCTGGGGAACAGTTACATTGGAGAAGAGGGGGGATGAATGAGCCAATTGGAAGCTGGGGATGATTAGGTGGCCATGATGATGCCAGATTGGGAATTTAACCAGTTGAATAGGATGGCATTGACTAGAATACAGTATATACTGTACACATGAAATGAGTAAAACAGTGCAGATGTCACGCCCTGACCATTGAGAGCCCTCGGGGTTCTCTTTGGTGTAATAGGTCGGGGGGGTTTCTAGGTATTATATTTCTATGTGTGTGTGTGTGTGTGTGTGTGTATGGTTCCCAATTGGAGGCAGCTGATAATCGTTACCTCTAATTGGGGATCATACTTAGTGTGATTTTCCTACCTGCTATGGGGGATATTGTTGTGTATGAGTGCCTATGTATTTCACAATCGGTATATCGTTGATGTTTTGGAAGTTTCACTATCATTAAAATGTGGAACTCTACTCATGCTGCGCCTTGGTCCAATTATTCATACGACGGTCGTGACAGCAGAGAGTCAGTGCTATCCGGGATGCTTAGATGTTGCGACATTGGATTTTTTTGTGACCACAGAGTCAGGACATCTCTTTTAATGTCCCATCCGAAAGACAGATGATGTCATCAGAGGACAGAGGGGGACCTGTATCAATGATTTTGACCAGATAGACAGATCACCTGCAGAGATGGAGAACCTTAATGTACTCGCCTATGAATATAACTGTATAACTAAGTTTGACCAGATCTCCAGACTGAGTGAAGGATCTATGTACGTTTGAACATCTTGAAGAACAATCTGGCATTGGACCATCTCCACCCGAGCACAGCCAGAAGAGGACTGGACACCCTTCAGAGCCTGGTTCCTCTCTAGGTGTCTTCCTAGGTTCCGGCCTTTCTAGGGAGTTTTTCCTAGCCACCGTGCTTCTACTGTACATCTGCATTGCTTGCTGTTTGGAGTTTTAGGCTGGGTTTCCGTATAGCACTTTGTGACATCTGTTGATGTAAAAAGGGCTTTATAAAATACATTTTATTTATTGATTGATTGGCCATGTACAAAATCTAAATGACCTCAGATATGTGCTTAGTTGCAGTCAGTACAGCTCATAAAGGTATGTCAGTGGTATGCATACTTGGTAAAACTGTAATACAGAAGCCAGCTACCCTTAATGCACTCCGTATGTGTACATTTGTCACACAGGTTTTAGCCCAGTGTTTTAGCCAAAAGGCAAAAACATTCCTGTTTCCATGCTGGCCAGCACCCGTGTCTCACTGCACTCTTATAACTAAACAAAGAGAGGGGTTCTATTTCTTGCTTCATATATAGGAACCAATTTTGGTGTTATATAGAACCTTAAGGGGTGCCATATGTGAAGCAAGCATGGAACCCTTTTTGGTTCTATCCAGAACCTTTTTTTTCTAGGAGTGTGGGCCATGGCTCCGGCAGACCTGCTCTTACCTGGGACCAAAGCCAGGCCACTGCTACTTTTCACATTGCATTTACATAACAACGGCTGACTGTGAACTTTAACACCTTCTCACAAAGCAACTGTTTTGATGCAGCGGTTGTTGATTCTGCTCTTCATAAGTCCTCACTGTCAGCCCTAGCTATGGAAACACAATTTCCCTGGTATAACATGATGGTGTATACACTAGTGTCACACTGGTGTTACAGTTGAAAAGCAGCATTAATGCTGTGTTTTGTATTATCAGAAGAAAAAAATATTATACCGAAAATGTATTCTATATGTGTAACGTATTATGCTATTTTGGGTGCTAAACCATTTGGTTATAAGTGAATTTGAGGATTTGGGTATGCTTTTTGTAACATCCTGTCATAGGCTGTACCAGCATTGTTTCAATAACAGCAATTCTAATGCTGACTGTGGGGTAAGTTACATTTAAATAATGAAGCAATTTTTTTGGTCAACGTATCCCAGGACCAATTTTTTTAAAGTGAATTTAATCACTTTTTGTCAGTAAACTTCTGTATATTTTAAATGTTGTTCAACTGCCCCTTTAAATGGCAGTTTATGTGGTACCACATAAATATTATAAAATAAATATTTACTTTAAAATTCTGAAATTGAAATGATAATTTAATCAAATGATGGTAAATGTGTTTTTTTTAGTACTATTGTGTATTGCACATTGGAAAACAGCTGTGCATTTTCTAAAGAATATGCAAATTAAATGTAATTTGGCTAAAATAAGTCTGTTTTGGTCATTTTTTAAAATTTCAGATAACATTAATTACATGTCTAATAATGTTTTTATAAGAAATTAGTTGATATTTTGTGATTGTTGCTTTTTCCAAAAGTTTATTCTTGGGGTCAAAATGACCCCAGTTGGTAATCGATGTATGTAAAATATAGGGCTAGCTTGAGGGTTAAATATGTAACAGTAATGCTATAATGTAAATGTATGTCACAACTTGTCTTTTAGAAGTAAGAGTATATTAATAAAGGATATATAATATATATAGCTATTTTAGTTACTTTACATAATTTCCCAAATGTGCACTTAATTGTCCTATACCACCTTACATTCAAATTATCAGGAACTGACCTCCAAGACAAACATTCATTCTGTGATTCATTTTAAAGTGTCACCTCTCAGCATATCAGAAAAAAATAATTTCACCATTTAACCTTTGTAGAGGAGAGATCCTTGAATTCCTCCTAGTTTAGACACACACAGGCCTATACCTATAGCCAGGCTTTGCTTCAACCCTCATCGGGGAGAGAGGAGGTACAGTAATATTTAATAGGCTAAAGTCTCCACTGCTATTTCTCTGGAGGATACGGTGCCTCAATTCATATCTGAGTCCTTGGAAGAAAAGTTATTATTGGGGCTTCGTCCCAAATGGCACCCTATTCCATACATGGGCCCTGGGCAAAAGTAGTGCAGTGTGTAGGGAATAGGGTGCCATTTGCAAGATTCTGAGCTGTGACATTCCATTGGTCCAGCTGCATTGGATTGGGCCAACTAGTCTGTTGGGATGATGAGCACAAAAAGATTCCTTCCACTTAACCATGAAGGAGATGCATAGATAGTGCTGCCAATGTGTGGCATGATGTACTTATGATGTACTATTACACACTTGAAAATGTGGAGGCTCAAAATGCAGCCGTGCACCGTCACTGTACACTGAATTAGGTAATGTACCACAGCCACCAGAGCCGCCAGAAAACTTGTTGTGAGACAGCCTTTACCCCAGTTTTTTTTAATCGGGTGTTGCGCCGCCACACCACTTTCACCAAACACGTTTACAAGACATATTCATTAGTTTATGCCATAGAAAACATTTTTGCAATGGAAAAGAAAGCAGGCAAGTTATTGGACAAGTTGACATAGCACCTCACCCCAGCTAGATGTTCTTTACCATCCGGCCATCAGATTTCCCACCAATGCTCCTTATAGGACACATCAATGCACTCTATACTCCTCTGTAAACTGGTCATCTCTGTTATACCCGTCGCAAGTCCCACTGGTTGATGCTTATTTATAAAACCCTCTTATGCCTCACTCCCTCCTATCTGAAATATCTACTGCAGCCCTCATCCTCCACATACAACACCCGTTCTGCCAGTCACATTCTGTTATAGGTCCCCAAAGCACACACATCCCTGGGTTACTCATCTTTTCAGTTCGATGCAGCTAGCGAATGGAACGAGCTGCAACAAACACTCAAACTGGACAGTTTTATCTCAATCTTTTCATTCAAAGACTCAATCATGGACACTCTTTCTGACAGTTGTTGCTGCTTGGCGTGATGTATTGTTGTCTCTACCTTCTTGCCCTTTGTGCTGTTGTCTGTGACCAATAATGTTCGTACCATGTTTTGTGCTGCTACCATGTTGTGTTGCTACCATAATGTGTTGTCATGTGTTGCTGCCTTGCTATGTTGTTGTCTTAGGTCTCTCTTTATGTAGTGTTGTGTTGTCTCTCTTGTCGTGATGTGTGTTTTGTCCTATATTTATATTTTATTTATTTTTAATCCCAGCCCCCGTTCCCTGCCTTTTGGTAGGCCGTCATTGGAAATAATAATTTGTTCTCAACTGACTTACCTAGTTAAATTAAGGTTAAATAAAAAAAAAAAATACTATTCAACTATTGCTGTATATATTCTGTCCTACGTATTCTACAGATATACAAAATATTTTATCCACATACTGTCCATAATGTCTATATTGTCTGTACATCCCATCATATACAGTCCAGTGAAATGTTTGGACACACCTACTAATTCCAGGGTTTTTCTTTATTTTTACTATTTTGAACATTGTAGAATAATAGTGAAGACATAACAATGATGAAATAACCCCTATGGAATCATGTAGTAACCAAAAAAGTTTTAAATAAATCTGAATATATTTAATTTATTTGAGACTCTTCAAAGTAGCCAACTATTGTCTTCATGACAGCTTTGCACACTTGGCATTCTCTCGGCTTTATGAAGTAGTCACCTGGAATGCATTTCAATGAACAGGCGTGTCTTGTTAAAAGTACATTTCAGGAATTTAATGTGTTTGAGCCAATCAGTTGTGTTGTGACAAGGTAGGGGTGGTATACTGAAGATAGCTCTATTTGGTAAAAGACCAAGTCCATATTATGGCAAGAACAGCTCAATATAGTAAAGAGAAACGACAGTCCATCATTACTTTAAGACATGAAGGTCAGTCAGTACGGAAAATGTCAAGAACTTTTAAAGTTTCTTCAAATGCAGTTGCAAAAATTATCAAGCGCTATGATGAAACTGGCTGTCATGAGGACCGCCACAGGAAAGGAAGACCCAGAGGTACCTCTGCTGCAAAGGATACATTAATTAGAGTTAACTGCACCTCAGATTGCAGCCCAAATAAAGGCTTCACAGAGTTCAAGTAACAGACACATCTCAACATCAGCTGTTCAGAGGAGACTGTCGGAATCAGACCTTCATGGTCGAATTGCTGCTAAAGGACACCAATAAGAAGAAGAGACCTGCTTGGCCAAGAAATATGAGCAATGGATATTAGACCGGTGGTAATCTGTTCTTTGGTCTGATGAGTCCAAATTTGAGTAGGTGAACGGATGATCTCCGCATGTGTGGTTCCCACTGTGACGCATGGAGGAGGAGGTGTGATGCTGTGGGGGTGCTTTGCTGGTGACACTGTCAATGATTTATTTAGAATTCAAGGCACCCTTAACCAGCATGGCTACCACAGGAATCTGCAGCAATACGCCATCCCATCTGGTTTGGGCTTAGTGGGACTATCATTTGGTTTTTAACAGGACAATGACCCAAAACACACTTTCAGGCTGTGTAAGGGCTATTTGACCCAGAAGGAGAGTGATGGGGTGCTGCATCAGATGATCTGACCTCCACAATCACCCGACCTCAACCCAAAAGAGATGGTTTGGGATGAGTTGGACCGCAGAGGGAAGGAAATACAGCCAACAAGCCAAGAGTGTGCAAAGCTGTCATCAAGGCAAAGGGTGGCTACTTTGAAGAATCTAAAATACATTTTGGTTTGTTTAACACTTTTATTGAACTTTTATTGAGCACGCGCCAACGAGCGTCTGGGACGCCAAGGGCTAAAATAGAACTCATTCCTATTTCTGAGGCAGATCACGCTGAAAGTCCTGCCTCTTCCATCTCCTCATTGGTTTATAGTAGCAGGTACCCACGTGCCATCTCCTCATTGGTTATACCCACGTGGGTGACTGAAAGATGAACTGTTTTGCCGGTAGTCGTGGTAATACAATGAAAGTTTAGATGCGATCACCATATAAGTTAAACGATGAAAAAGCCCGAAAGGAGGAGAGATGACTAGAAACAATTCGGTTGGCCGTTTTATGTGTGGATTAAGTGTCGGAGTAGAGGTCCTTGTGCATTTCAGGTAAAATAGCAACTCAATGTTTATATCCCAGGACAAATTAGCTAGCAACAGCAAGTTAGCTAAATAGGACAAATTAACGTTAGCTAGCAAGTTCAAGCTAACTAGCTAAATTGACATACATGTTTAACGCTTTTTGACCTGTCCCCAAATTTATGTCATTGGTTCAGAGTTTGTTTTGATATTTTAACCTGCGTGTCATGATCGTGTTTGGTGTGGGGTGGGCAAAATACATTTATGCACGATAGCGCAGGCGCAGCCGGTTTGGGTTCTGTGTTAGGATCACCACTTTATTTTAAGTGTGAAATGTCAGAATAATAGTGGAGAGAATGATTTCTTTCAGCTTTTATTTCTTTCATCACATTCAGAAGTTTACATACACTCAATTAGTATTTGGTAGCATTGCCTTTAAATGGTTTAACTTGGGTCAAACGTTTCGGGTAGCCTTCCACAAGCTTCCCATAATAAGTTGGGTGGATTTTTGCCCATTCCTCCTGACAGAGCTGGTGTAACTGAGTCAGGTTTGTAGGCCTCTTTGCTCGCACATGCTTTTTCAGTTCTGCCCACAAATCTTCTATAGGATTGAGGTCAGAGCTTTGTGGTGGCCACTCAAATACCTTGACTTTGTTGTCCTTAAGCCATTTTACCACAACTTTGGATGTATGCTTGGGGTCTTTTCCACTTGGAAGACCCATTTGCGACCAAGCTTTAACTTCCTGACTGATGTCTTGAGATGTTGCTTCAATATATCCACATAATTTCCATCCTCATGCCTTTCAGGTTATGTCGATATAGGACTCGTTTTACTGTGGATATAGATACTTTGTACCTGTTTCCTCCAGCATCTTCACAAGGTCCTTTGCTTTTGTTCTGGGATTGATTTGCACTTTCGCACCAAAGTACGTTCATCTCTAGGAAACAAAACGCGTCTCCTTCCTGAGCGGTATGATGGCTGTGTGGTCCCATGGTGTTTATACTTGCGTATTATTGTTTGTACAGATGAACGTGGTACCTTCATCAGAAGCTTCTAAAGCCATGACATCATTTTCTGGAATTTTCCAAGCTGTTTAAAGGCACAGTCAACTTAGTGTTGTAACCTTCTGACCCACTGGAATTGTGATACAGTGAATTATAAGTGAAATAATCTGTCTGTAAACAATTGTTGGAAAAATGACTTGTGTCATGCACAAAGTAGGATTCCTAACCGACTTGCCAACACTATAGTTTGTTAACAAGAAATTTGTGGAGGTTGAAAAACAAGTTTTAATGACTCCAACCTAAGTGTATGTAAACTTCCGACTTCAACTGTATGTCTAGCACTGCCATAACTTTCACAAATACAGAGACAAGCAGGCATCATGATGTCAGCCTTTTTGAAATATCTAGAGCATAGTGACACCTACTGTTATGAACTGGTAATGCAGGTTTGGTTAGAATAGAGTGAAATACAAATGGGGGATATTATTTTCAATGAAAATGTTGAAAGTAGTTGATTTAATGAATGAATTTGAAAGTCAATCAATTCCTACAGTGAACGCCAACCTTTGCTGGGCCACAGGTTTTATTTTTTTCACCTTCATTTAACTAGACAAGTCAGTTAAGAACAAATTCTTATTTTCACAACCTAGGAACAGTGGGTTAATTGCCTGTTCAGGGGCAGAATGACAGATTTGTACCTTATCAGCTGGGGGACTTGAACTCGCAACCTTTACGGTTACTAGTCCAAATCTCTAACCATTAGGCTACCCTGCCACCCCAAAATTATGACTTATGACTTATGACATAAATAATTGTGTTCAATGTAACCCTCCCTGCCTTGTTACAAAGTCTACCATGTATAGTGTTACATGGACCCATGCCTTACATAAAGCTTACAGAATGGATCATTGCAGAAGAGCACTGTAATCAGATGAACAAATAAAAGGTTTTATGACATCAAATTACAATATTTTTTAATTTAAATATTTATTTTTCAAAGTCTACTGATTAACATTGTGTGTGTAGAGCGAAATTAACATTTAAAGACATTGTGAATTTTTTTTGCATAACACAGCCCTGCTATAGTAAACTACAGAGTACTTGTGCCTTCAGAAAGTATTCACACCCTTGACTTTTTCCACATTTTGTTGTGAGATTTCGTGTCACTGGCCCTTGTTGTCCAATGTAAGTTGTTTGTCTCTGGCTCTTTAGATATCAGATTCAGAATGAAAAATAACAAGGCTTGTTATTGTGGTAGTTAGAACGGGTGTGATCCACCTTAGGCCAGGAG
This sequence comes from Oncorhynchus tshawytscha, assembly GCF_018296145.1. Classification (NCBI taxonomy): domain Eukaryota; kingdom Metazoa; phylum Chordata; class Actinopteri; order Salmoniformes; family Salmonidae; genus Oncorhynchus; species Oncorhynchus tshawytscha. The sequence goes on from NC_056435.1 coordinate 11,021,979, forward strand.
TGTTTCCAATTCACATAACCCGACAAGAAAAAACCCAACCCTATAGTCATAGCACAGATGATAAGGGAAGCGATCTATAATAATAATATTTGGTCACAGCCTACGAATAGTACCCAGAGTTTTACCTGACCAGGTCACGAGACCAGGAAAAACTCCATGTCCCAGAATTTTTTATTTTTTTGCCATACCATTTAAAAACAATCTGTGGTATCACCTCTGCCAACCATTAAAAACATGTATGCAACAAACACATCTATCTCTGTCTGAGTACGTTTACTCCATATTCTCTATCATTAAGATGCTATTTGTATTTGCTAAGGCAGCAATGGGGTGTCAATATTGGATTACCTTCATAAAACTGTTGATTGTGGATAAACTGTAATGATGTTGGTCATTTATGGTCAATCTAGTGTTTATTGGATGTAAGGTCTTCTTCCCGCAGTAGCCTAGCCCATATTTCAGGCAGGCTAAACAGATGAGCATGTAATGAACAAGCTGACCAGATGGATTTCATTAACCAGTAGCTTAGTTGACATACTGATGTTGAGCAGATATACATGTATTTGAGTATTTGATACCTTTGTTTTTCTTGCGTGATTGTTTTTTTCTTTGAAACATTTTCAACTGCATATAGCCCTAAACATTATCAATCAATTATGAATTCATTCCCATCTGTTATACATCTATTTGAACAAGCCCGTATTGTTCAGGCTTTGCAACAAAATGTTTAATGTGGGTGGGCTATAAAGTTAAAACAACAAAAGGAAAGTGGTAGCCTACCTAATGCTCAATTATACAATATCAAATAATCATGTTATTTGGGTTAAATCACAGAATGAATAGAGCAGACTTCTGTTCATCTGTTATCTATAATAATGGCATACAAAAACTTCCATCAGAATTCGCATTATTTGCGACAGTGCACATCACACACTTAATTCAGAGATTTGTAATTCAGATATTTGTAACAAGCCTTGCTAAACAACATAACACATAGGCCTACGTGACAAAAAAGCCAAGGACAAGGTCATAAAATGCTTTTGGAAATCTATGATTGTGATGAGATGATGATGATATGATACGAATAGATGGCTTTTCGACAGTAATAGCACAACATGAACTTGTTTTTACCTTGATCTGCATCCGCAGTTGTCAGCATTTTAGCAATTTGAAATAATCCCGATATGGTCAAAAAAGCTAAAATAAAGTCAGACATCGTTGCGGATCTAAAACTGGCCGCAGCACTTCATTCACTCACGTCCTGGTCCGGTTATAACGTTGAGAAATGTCAACTGTAGAAAGCCACTTCGCTTGTCACGCAAACCTTTGCGTGTTACCTTTACCTCTTCCCAGCTGTATGTGAGCGAGTGGAGGACACTGTGAAAGCGTGCGAGAGATAGAAAAGGTAGGAGGGGAGGAAGGCGGGAGGGAGGTAGAGCTATCCGTACAGGGAGATAATGTTTCTATCACTTTTCAACACTGAGGGTCTACATTACATAGTCTGTCCTCTCATTTGTAAACGTGACGATGTTTCTCGTGAGAGAGACAGAGAGAGAGAGAGAGAGAGAGAGAGAGAGAGAGAGAGAGAGAGAGAGAGAGAGAGACTATAATTTAATTGACAGTAGGGAATTGCATACATGCATATCTCTTCAAATTAATCTACAGTAGTGTATTCTAAGAATTGTCAGTAAGATTACTGACAATTCTTAGAATATTGAGGTACGCAAAACTCAGCACTTTTAAAGGGATAACGTGTTCCAGAAGAGTAATCCGTTTAGTCCAGTGTTTCCTAAACTCAGTCGTGTGACGTACTTAAGTAAAACTACTACTTAACTTAAGTCGTTTTTTGGGATATCTGTACTTTACTTTACTATTTATATTTTCAACAAGTTTTACTTTTACTTCACTACATTCCTAAATAAAATAATGTACTTTTTACTCCATACATTTTCCCAGACACCCAAATGTACTTGTTACATTTTGACAGGAAAATGGTGCAATTCACACACTTATCAAGCAAGACAACATCCCTGGTCATCCCAACTGCCTCTGGTCTGGCGGACTCACTAAACACATGCTTTGTTTGTCAATTAAATTAGTGTTGTTGTGTGCCCCTGGCTATCCGTAAATAAATGAAAAACAAGAAAATTGTGATGTCTGTTTTGCATAATATAAGCGATTTGAAATTATTAATACTTTTACTTTAAATACTTAAGTACATTTTTAGAAATTCCATTTACTTTTGATACTTAAGTATACTTAAAACCAAATACTTTTAGACTTTTACTCAAGTAGCATTTTACTAGGTGACTTTCACTTTTCTATTAAGGTAACCTTACTTTTACTCAAGTATGACTTGAATACTTTTTCCACCACTGTCTAAACTTGGCTTTGCCCCTCCCCCCCCCAAAAAAAAACATGAACAGGGGACGATGAAAACGACCTAGGACCAAGTTCGGGAAACTCTGATTTAGTCCAGCAATCTGAGTGACAACGGGCTTCTTCTCTTCTCTGTGAATATGAAACCCTCTTTAGTCCGTTAAAAGTAATAATTTGTTTCCTCTCCTTTCGTCTCCTCTCAGTCAAGTCCCACCACTGTGCCTGCCAAATCTTAAACTGTAGTGTTTCAGCCACTGTCTGATCTTTCTGGTTTGGTTTCCCCCGAGGAGATGCAGAACGGATGGTCCCTCCATTCTCTCTATTAGACTGTGGCAGCCCCACTCTCCATGCCCTTTTTCAAATATGTAATATGCGGGCCAGGGGCAGCCTAACAACACAGATAAAATACACCCACCTAATATGGATGTAATAATGTATTGTAATTGCAAAACCATTCACTGTATGTCCATGCAATGTGTGTGTGTGTGTCAAATGTCAAATAGGGGGTGCTTATATTTGTCCTGTTTCACTGCATGCACAAGTGGATAACCTGTACGAGTGTGAGGACATGGAAATGTGTTCTTTGCATATCCCACTCCCCTTGAGACACCCTCAGAGTGGGATCACAGCCAGGGATCCCATCTCATCCCATCTTTCAGTTTTCAGAGATTGTCATTCCTCACCCATATGCCCCTGATTGTTTACAGACTTGTGCTGGGCCTGGGGTACGGGTACGGGGGCAGGCTCCTGAATTTCAATCGAGCACCACAAAGGAGGTCAGTGTCCTAGGAGGGAGTTAGCTAGCTGAGTGTTCCAGTCCCCTGGCATAGTGGATGAACAGAAGCAGCTGCTGCCTGCCTTGCTAACTGTCTTATACTACACTGGTGGAGCCAGAGCCACACCAGTGGAGCTTACAGTACAGTCTCAGTCAGAAGACAGACAGGTCCAGAGTGCAAGGGCCTTCTCCACCCCCTCCTGGGCAATCACAGAGATGAAGTACTGAAATTAGAAATGACATCCAACACACAACCAGACGCTCTTGTGGAAGGCTAATGTACCCAGCTTCTCTAGACTTGCAGCGTATCCTCACCCTAAGATGAATTTCCACTCCCTTGTCCTGGCTTGGCTTATGTGATATTTTAGGTTCCTTATGATCATGTTCATCCAAATGAATAGTGTGTGGTACTTCGCTGCCCCCTACAGGGCTTTCTTTTCATGTACACAGAAACACAGAGACAGAGAGAGATTTCACCCAGTATTTCACTACTGGGTGAAATACCACAGTGTGCCATCACAGCAGCAATATTTGTGACCTGTCGCCACAAGAAAAGGGCAACCAGTGAAGAACAAACACCATTGCAAATACAACCCATATTTATGTTTATTTATTTTCTCTTTTGTACTTTTAACTATTTGCACATCGCTACAACATTGTATATTGACATAATACGACATTTGAAATGTCTTTATTGTTTTTGGAACTTCTGTGAGTGTAATGTTTACTGTTCATTTTTATTGTTTATTTCACTTTTGTTTAATATCTATTTCACTTGCTTTGGCAATGGTAACATGTTTCCCATGCCAATAAAGCCCTTGAATTGAATTGAGAGAGAGAGTGAAAGAGAGTGAGAGAGAGAAGATGAAAAGGAGAGGACAAAACACAATAAGAGAGACCAATTCCCGCACCATTGTCTAGAAGGCTAGCTGACAACCAGTCAATAGTGCTCAGTAAGGAGGTCATGTAGCCCATAAAGATGTGTTGTCCTCCATGTTTCTGAAGAAGAGGGCCCTGGAGACCTGTCCCAGCACAAAGCAGAGGCAGCAGCAGAGAGCTCCCCTCTTCTTACAAATGAGCCACAGAAGAGTCCATTAAAACCATGGAGGTCAGCACTTGTCAGATCCCAACCTACAGTACAAGCTATCCAAGACCTTCAAAATATAGCCGACATTGAAACAAAATACAGTTATCTGTGTGAGTAGACGGCAATGGAGTGGGGGAGATAGAGGAGAGTGGATGCGCTCTAAAAAAGTACAAGATTTACTTTCAATTGTATTGTGAAGATGTATAGATAAAGGATCAATACATGTGTATGGTGTGTTTAGATATTGTTACAATGTGGGATGCTTGGGCTTGTTTGAAGAAGAGCCGTTTTGTTTGTAGCGAGAGAAAAAAAGAAGCAGCAAGGTTACCTCTGGGACAGCTCCATTTTATACTACAACAAACAACCTATTCCCTATGCAGTGCACTACTTTTGACCAGGGCCCATATGGCTCTGGTCAAAAGTAGTGCGCTATTTACAAGGAATTAAGGTGGCATTTGGGATGGAACACACTTCTTGCTCAACCTCTCCTTCTTCAGAATTGACTACTTCCTTACATGAGACTTTAAAAAAAATGTAATTGTCAGACCGATATCTCTCCTAAAGCAAAACCAAACGTCCAAAATGTGCCGTTTATGGTATGGAGAAGTGAAAGAAATATGCAAAGGCTTATTATGACGCTTTGAAGAGTTTGTGATCGACCTCCCTTTATGACTGGTGACTTAATAGGAAGACTGGTTATTTGCTATGACACTGTTAAGCCAAGGATCAACTCCTGCTGTCTGCAGCATTGAAGGGGATGATTTGTTTGAGGCGCTCTACTATTGGGATGCATGCGGTGGTGTAGCGCAAGGCCATGAACCAAGGCGCGCTCTTCTTCGGCGTTATCCAGCCACACAAATTGGACAGCAGGATCGCTACTTCAATCGTAGATGGTACGAGGATTACACATGGATGGAATATTATATTTCAAAGGACCGTGCTTTCTGCTTTGCATGCCACCACTTTCAACGTCCAGGAAACCATGGTGGAGAGAAGGCGGCATTTACACACGATTGGCTACCAGAAGAACTGGACGAAGGGGACAAGTTCGTTCCTGACACACGATGCTAGTGTGGAGCATAAATATGCAATGACCGCGTGGAATGAGTGGACTATTCAGAAAGAGTCTGACTCAACAATATGCAATGCTCTAAGTGATGGACATCCGAAACTAGCCCGAGAGAACAGAGAGTATATTACATGGCTGTCAACCAGGGAAACTTCCTTGAACTTTTACAGGTCATAGGCAAATTCGACAAAAACAGTTTCACAGAAAATCTCAGATAGTACTAGAAATGCTAAGTACACGCATCATGATATACAGAATGAAATACTGGGTTAAACCCTCGACTGCCTTGTCCATACACGCAGACAGAACCAAGGCCCTGGATGTCCAGAAGATTACGACTCGTTTGCACTGAACCACAACAACAGCCGCATCGTCCTTCTATAAAACAACACTTGGTGAGTAACTGAAAGTCATTTTATTTATTTATTGACAGAGTGCGCCTGTCCGGTGGTGCGAACATGATTCAATCGCGCTGATCTGGATGGAACAAGACTCCATTCGGCCTATAAGGATTTTTGCAATAGAAATATAATCACTAAGATTGTGATGACAGGCATAGGGTAAATGCACTTCTCGTTGTGGCTGCACTGGATATTATCCACTTAATTTCTGATGTGATAGACATTTAATCCGTAACATTTTAACCAATGCACAGCAGGACGCATATATCGTCGGCCAACAAGTACTTTTTTTGTTTGCAATAGAAATACAATCACTAAGATTGTGATGATAGCCAATTCGTTGTACAAGTGTGTGCTCAGTTAACAGGCATAGGCTAAATGCATTGCACTTCTCGTTGTGGATGCACTTAGGATATTATTAATTTAATTTCAGACGTTGTGATAGCCATTTCATTATTATTAAACATTATTACTGACATGCTGACTCGTGGTCTGTCAACCAATTAGATACAAGCAACGGTGTTCTTCCCGCCTCAATGACCTCCCGTCACCACGTACCTCTGCCCAATCGAAAGTAGGAACAGACATTATAGGCTGTAATGAAAAATAACACATGACAGTCTATAAAGGAAGTAGATCTACATAGTGCTTCTTCTTCACCCATATTGTTCACAGTGGTAGGGTAGCCTAGTAGTTAGAGCGTTGGACTAGTAATCGAAAGGTTGCAAGTTCGAATCCCTGAGCTGACAAGGTACAAATATGTCGTTCTGCCCCTGAACAGGCAGTTAACCCACTGTTCCTAGGCCGTCATTGAAAATAAGAATTTGTTCTTAACTGACTTGCCAATTAAAATTAAACAGTATTGATAATAAAGCTAGAAAATTACATGTAGTACCCTAGACTGGAATGAATGAAGTCAACCGGTGAGTTTATCTTTCAGGTCAATGATTAGCTAACTTCGGATATTTACAGAGGGGTGAAGAGCACTTGTGAATGTTTCCATTTTAACTCTCAAACTGGGGAAAGAGACTGGGATATATTCAATTGAAATGAGGAAATACTTGCTTTATCTGGTCATTACCTAATTATTTAATTGTTTCTCCACTTTGAATTGTCATAGTTGAATGTATTGAACTTTGGAATGCAGGCAGTGGTTTCGTGAGTGCGTAAATGTAATTTAGCCAACTGTCAAAACATTTGAGGTGGGTATATAGCCTGTGTCGATAATATACATACTGTAGGACTAGCTTTGTTTGAGAACTATTTGTAAATTGCATATTACTCTAAATCATTTTCCTTTTTTCAACTTCAGTAATGGACCCATTTGACGCCAACTCTCCGCGCAAGGTTCTGGAGCGCGTCTCTACTCTGCTGGGATGCAGCCAGACATCGAATGAAGTAGCCACATATCTGGACAATCACGACCAACTAAAGCATCGTGAACAGTTTCTATTACCCAAAGTTGCAGAACTCCCTCCTTGTAAGTAAGCGGTGGACTTGTAACCGAAAGGTTGCAAGCTCAAATCCCTGAGCCGACAAGGTACAAATCTGTCATTCTGCCCCTGACCAGGCAGTTAACCCACTGTTCCTAGGCGGTCATTGAAAATAAGAATTTGTTCTTAACTGACTTGCCTAGTTAAATAAAGGTGAAAAAAAATGTGGACAGTATGTACAGTATGGCCCAGCGTTCTCTGGGTTTGGCCGGGGTAGGTCGTCATTGTAAATAATAATTTGTTCGATATCACGCTGAAATCAATAGAACAGGGGGCAAACGTTTGGGAGTAGCGCTGTTTAAACTAACACGACTCAAAGGCCACACGGAAACTTAACCTATACATGGTTGGTTACACAAGAACGTGTACAAGGCTTATACCTATGTTTTGCAATGGCGGATGTTGATTTTAGGAGGCTGCCACCGTGGAAAAGGGAACAAACAATTAAAATACTTTTTCTGTTAACTTTAACGAATCACGACCCAGCATAGGATATCAACTAGAGGTCGACCGATTATGATTTTTCAACGCCGATACCGATTATTGGAGGACCTAAAAGGGCGATGCCGATTAATCGGCCGATTTTTAAAAAAAATTTTTTTTTTTTTTTTTGTAATAATGACAATTACAACAATACTGAATTAACACTTATTTTGACTTAATATAAAACATCAATAAAATCAATTTAGCCTCAAATAAATAATGAAACATGTTCAATTTGGTTTAAATAATGCAAAAACAAAGTGTTGGAGAAGAAAGAAATCTGTGCCATGTAAAATATGTGCCATGTAAAAAAGCTAACGTTTAAGTTCCTTGCTCAAAACATGAGAACATATGAAAGCTGGTGGTTCCTTTTAACATGGGACTTCAATATTCCAAGGTAAGAGGTTTTAGGTTGTAATTAATATAGTATTTATAGGACTATTTCTCTCTATCCTATTTGTATTTCATATACCTTTGACTATTGGATGTTCTTATATCAAATCAAATCAAATTTATTTATATAGCCCTTCGTACATCAGCTGATATCTCAAAGTGCTGTACAGAAACCCAGCCTAAAACCCCAAACAGCAAGCAATGCAGGTGTAGAAGCACGGTGGCTAGGAAAAACTCCCTAGAAAGGCCAAAACCTAGGAAGAAACCTAGAGAGGAACTAGGCTATGTGGGGTGGCCAGTCCTCTTCTGGCTGTGCCGGGTGGAGATTATAACAGAACATGGCCAAGATGTTCAAATGTTCATAAATGACCAGCATGGTCAAATAATAATAATAATCACAGGCAGAACAGTTGAAACTGGAGCAGCAGCACGGCCAGGTGGACTGGGGGACAGCAAGGAGTCATCATGTCAGGTAGTCCTGAGGCATGGTCCTAGGGCTCAGGTCCTCCGAGAGAGAGAAAGAAAGAGAGAATTAGAGAGAGCACACTTAAATTCACACAGGACACCTAATAGGACAGGAGAAGTACTCCAGATATAACAAACTGACCCTAGCCCCCCGACACATAAACTACTGCAGCATAAATACTGGAGGCTGTAACAGGAGGGGTCAGGAGACACTGTGGCCCCATCCGAGGACACCCCTGGACAGGGCCAAACAGGAAGGATATAACCCCACCCACTTAGCCAAAGCACAGCCCACACACCACTAGAGGGATATCTTCAACCACCAACTTACCATCCTCCTGAGACATGGCCAAGTATAGCCCACAAAGATCTCCGCCAACCCAGACAGGAAGATCACATCAGTGACTCAACCCACAAGTTACGCACCCCTCCTAGGGACGGTATGAAAGAGCCCTAGTAAGCCAGTGACTCAGCCTCTGTAATAGGGTTAGAGGCAGAGAATCCCAGTGGAAAGAGGGGACCCGGCCAGGCAGAGACAGCAAGGGCGGTTCGTTGCTCCTGAGCCTTTCCGTTCACCTTCACACTCCTGGGCCAGACTAAACTCAATCATATGACCCACTGAAGAGATGAGTCTTCAGTAAAGACTTAAAGGTTGAGACCGAGTTTGAGTCTTTCACATGGGTAGGCAGACCATTCCATAAAAATGGAGCTCTATAGGAGATAGCCCTGCCTCCAGCTGTTTGCTTAGAAATTCTAGGGACAATTAGGAGGCCTGCGTCTTGTGACCATAGCGTACGTGTAGGTATGTACGGCAGGACCAAATCAGAGAGATAGGTAGGAGCAAGCCCATGTAATGCTTTGTAGGTTAGCAGTAAAACCTTGAAATCAGCCCTTGCCTTGACAGGAAGCCAGTGTAGGGAGGCTAGCACTGGAGTAATGTGATCAAATTTTTTGGTTCTAGTCAGGATTCTAGCAGCTGTATTTAGCACGAACTGAAGTTTATTTAGTGCTTCATCCGGGTAGCCGGAAAGTAGAGCATTGCAGTAGTCTAACCTAGAAGTGACAAAAGCATGGATGAATTTTTCTGCATAATTTTTGGACAGAAAGTTTCTGATTTTTGCAATGTTACGTAGATGGGAAAAAAGCTGTCCTTGAAACAGTCTTGATATGTTCTTCAAAAGAGAGATCAGGGTCCAGAGTTATGCCGAGGTCCTTCACAGTTTTATTTGAGACGACTGTACAACCATTAAGATTAATTGTCAGATTCAACAGAAGATCTCTTTGTTTCTTGGGACCTAGAAAAAGCATCTCTGTTTTTTCCTAGTTTAAAAGTAGAACGTTTGCAGCCATCCACTTCCTTATGTCTGAAACAAATGCTTCTAGCGAGAGCAATTTTGGGGCTTCACCATGTTTCATTGAAATGTACAGCTGTGTATATTTTTTATAGGCACTATAGTATTGCCAGTGTAACAGTATAGCTTCCGTCCCTCTCCTCGCCCCTACCTACTCGTGGAGTGCAATGGTTAGAGCGTTGGACTAGTTAACTGCGGTTGCAAGATTGATACCCCTGAGCTGACAAGGTGAAAATCTGTCGTTCTGCCCCTGAACAAGGCAGTTAAACCCACAGTTCCTAGGCCGTCATTGAAAATAAGAATGTGTTCTTAACTGACTTGCCTAGTTAAATAAAGGTATAAAAAATAAAACGTTTTTTTTTTTATTAATCGGAAATCGGCGCCCAAAAATACCGATTTCGATTGTTTTGAAAACTTGAAATCGGCCCTAATTAATCGGCCATTCCGATTAATCGGTCGACCTCTAATATCAACAGTACAAAACTAAAGACTGATATGTTTTAAGCAATTGAGGTAAAAAAAAAAAAAGCACGTGGAATTCCCTCCAATTCGATGCGGTCAAAACATCAGCTTGCGCGCTAATAGCGGTTCAATCGTGACATCACTCGCTTTTAGATTTGGAGTAGTTGTTCCCCTTGATCTGCAAGGGCCAAGGCATTTGTGGAGCGATGGGTAACGATGCTTCGAGGGTGGCTGTTGTCGATGTGTTCCTGGTTCGAGCCCAGGTAGGGGCGAGGAGAGGGACTGAAGCTATACTGTTACACTGGCAATACTAAAGTGCCTATAAGAGCATCCAATAGTCAAAGGTATATGAAATACAAATGGTATAGAGAGAAATAGTCCTATAATTCCTATAATAACTACAACCTAAAATGTCTTACCTGGGAATATTGAAGACTCATGTTAAAAGGAACCACCAGCTTTCATATGTTCTCATGTTCTGAGCAAGGAACTTAAACGGTAGCTTTTTTTACATGGCACATATTGCACTTTTACTTTCTTCTCCAACACTTTGTTTTTGCATTATTTAAACCAAATTGAACCTGTTTCATTATTTATTTGAGGCTAAATTGATTTTATTGATGTTTTATATTAAGTTAAAATAAGTGTTCATTCAGTATAGTTGTAATTGTCCTTATTACAAATAAATGTTTAAAAAAAATGTCAGATTAATCGTTTTCGGCTTTTTTTTGGTCCTCCAATAATCGGTATCGGCGTTGAAAAATCATAATCGGTTGACCCCTAGTCAGTACGAGTAGTTATTGGGTGGGGAATTGGGTGTTGCATAACTATGTTAATTAAAGAAAATGTGTATATTTGTATTTATTTGTAAACTCATCTTATATTAGTTTTTAGTTGAAGTTGAAGATCTGATAACATTCAGTATAAAAAATAAGCAAAAATAGAGAAAATCTAAAAGGGGGGCAAATCATTTTTCATGGCACTATGTGTAGATAGTACATTATAGGTTTTCAATATATCACAAACTGTTTCTGCATATTGGTTATTGATTTGGACACTTTAAAACTGTCTTGACATTGGGCTATTTATCAATGTCTTGTCATCAAGAAGCAGCGACAGCGTAATTTTCAACGTACGTTTTCGGTATATACACACCGTTCAAAAGTTTGGGGTCATTAGCAATGTCCTTGTTTTTGAAAGAAAAAATCTGCCATTTCCAGCTACAATAGTCATTTACAACTTTAACAATGTCTACACTGTATTTCTGATCAATTTGATGTTATTTTAATGGACAAAAAAATGTGCTTTTCTTTAAAAAAACACAAAATGTCTAAGTGACCCCAAACTTTTGAACAGTATTGTAAATGGAAATTTCAATATGAATTTCCAATGCTATTGTACTTAATCAGGTAAAAACTGCTGAATGAGTCTGAAAATGTGCTGGGATTTATTTATTTTGATGATAAGGTATACCAGAAATCACCAAAATGGTTTTGCCCTGCCTATACATGTAGGTCTACAAGATCCTACATACAGTGAGGAAACGGCCTGCTTGGTCAGGTGGTTCGGAAAATATTGCAGCCGGAAGCGAGATGCCTACAAAATTTGGGTTGAGCTGAATAAAGGAGATGACTAAGCACTTTCATTTAGCTAAGTGTTTGAAAGTTGAATCATTTTAATGACATATTCTTCAACTGTGTAACAAAGCCTCTTTCTGGGGCCAAGAAGTATACCGTGATTTGAACAATGCAGGGAAGCTTCTTAGTGAAAATGTGTGGATCGATTGTGCTAATGCACTATTAATGTTACCCTAGCTGACCTTACGCTTGTGGATGGCACCAAGGAATGCATTTACTTTGTGGGGAACTCACTTGGCCTCCAGCCCAAAATGGCCAAGAAGTACATCGACGAAGAGTTGGATAAATGGGCTAAAATGTAAGTTGTTCCCCCAACGTTTCCCCCAATGACTGCTTTATGACACGGAATCAGCTCAGCTAAAAGTTTTAGTCGACTATTTCAAGTACTGTAGTGACAAGCCCCCCCCCACATGAACCTTTCTCTTTGAAATGTAATTGTTCTAGCTTTTATCTGTGAAATTTGTATCCTATCCTTGTAGCTGTGAGCATTGTTGTGATGTTCCTCTGTGTTCTGTCTTGCAGGGGGGGTTCATGGCCATGTGCAAGGCTCTCGACCTTGGGCCTGGGCGGAGAACAATATAGAGGGACTCATGGCTAATGTGGTTGGTAAGTTCATACAATAACACATGTCCAATGCATTATCAAATACAATGCATTACCATTCGACATTCTATGTCCGTTGTATGATCATAACAGTGAACATGAGCTAGGGCTGAGATGGGGCTATTTAACGATGCAGGTCGGCACCTTTACAGGCTTCTTGCACTGATGTGCGACCAAAGGGATCCAATACCCGGTCGTCATGGTTCCCTTTTTCACACAGCACCGTTAAAAGCCTGTAATCTCCAGCTCTCATAACATTCATGGTTAAATTGTCAGGTAATTCTGATAGCTAACTATCGTTCTGTCTGGCTGTTGATGATTCATGACAGAGACCTCCGATCTGTGACTGGTTTTAAAGGGTAATTGCACCCTGGCAGTGTGCCATACTTTGCAGTGAGCAAAGTACAGCCAAACCAAACAACCGAAGGCCTTTATGCTCCTCGGATGTCTTTTTTGTGTGGAAAATGTTAGGTTTTATGATTGCTTAAATGCTATTAGGTAAAAATGTGTTTGTAAAGTTATGTCAGAGCAATGGGAATTAAATCACACCTGTGTGTTTGCTTACGAACAGGGGCTAAAGCTGAGGAGGTTGCCTTGATGAACGGGTTAACGGTTAATCTGCATATTCTGCTGGTAAGACAATGTCAAACTTTTATACAAATCTCCAACGTAAACACGCATTATATACCGAGACTTTACATAAACAACATGTTATATATTTGCTTTGCAGCTGTCTTTTTACAAACCTACAGCAAAACGTCACAAAATCCTTCTTGAGGACAAGGCGTTCCCCTCAGACCATGTGAGTAATTCCAACGACACATAACTTGTTTTCAACCGACAGGATGTTGGTGTAATGACTGCAGGTCATTTTGTGTTCAAAAGTCATTTGCGTTCTTCAACTGCGTTTCAACTATAATTCATGTTTTTGCCATTAAAAGACATCTCTGACAGTTGTATAATACGTGAGTGTGCAGGGCCTACTCTTCATCATTTATCCTGTTGTAATAGAATAGTCCACTGTTGTTATTCCCAACACATTGTATCTGTTGTCTCTGGGTTGGTGGAGGAGAGTGGGGGTAAATTGGACCACTTTAAAAAAAAATATATATATATATATTTTTTTTTACCATGTTCATGTGTGATTTCTTCAGTATGCTGTGGAATCTCAGATCCAGTTGAAAGGATATGACCCTCAACAGAGCATGCTGCTGATGAAGCCCAGACCGGTAAAAGTAGTCTTCATTTTTTTCTCTCTATAATCACTTTTAGGACTTAAATAATAACTTTTTTTTATTTGCACCTTTCAAGGTACCTAAGGACATTGAAGTAGAAGGAGTCAAATTGAGTGTTGAGAGAGAATTTATGAACGGTTATTAAAAGTGACATTTCTATACCCTGACCAACTGCCGTGTTTTCTACATTTCTATACCCTGACCAACTGTTTTCTACCTGTCAGGGCGAGGAGGTGCTGAGAACAGAGGACATTCTGGACACGATAGAAAAGGAGGGAGACTCCATTGCGGTGGTTCTGTTCAGTGGAGTGCAGTACTACACCGGACAGCTCTTTGATATGGCCACCATCACCAACGCTGGGCAGAACAAGGTAAAAGGACGACTTTAGAACCCACTCCTCAGTGTCTTTTTCTCACCTGCACTGAGACGCTAACATTTGTGTTTTTAAAGGGGTGGGTCTTTTTGGGAAATGGTATTTCAACTTTTGAATTCATTCTTGTTTGTCTATTAACTACTTCTAAACCCTTTACAAATCCCCGTAGAGCAGGGTTCCACAACGCCCGCCTCACCCCCCGCTGTATATACAAACGTATGTGGACACCCCTTCAAATGAGTGGATTTGGCTATTTCAGCCACACCTGTTGCTGACATGTATAATATTGAGCACACGGCCATGCAATCTCCATAGGAAAACATTGGCAGTAGAATGGCCTTACTGAAGTGCTCAATTACTATCATCGTGGCACCGTCATATTTTCTTTACCTCTTTTTCTCACCAATTTCGCGATATTCAATTGGTAGTTAGTCTTCTCCCATTGCTGCAACTCCCGTATGGAGTCAGGAGAGGCGGAGGTCGAGAGCCATGCCTCCTCTGAAACACAACCCCGCCAAGGCGTAGTGCTTCTTAAGACTGCTCTCTTAACATGGAAGCCAGCCGCACCATTGTGTCGGAGGAAATACCATACACCTGGCGACCGTGTCAGCGTGCATGCGCCCGTCCCGACACAGGAGTCTCATTTTAACCATTGGACAACCCTCCCCTAACCCGGACGAAGCTGGGCCAATTGTGCGCCGTCTCATGGGTCTCCCTGTCGCGACACTGCCTTGTATCGAACCCGCATCTGTAGTGATGTCGTTAGCACTGCGATGCAGTGCCTTAGACCTCTGCGCCATTCAGGAGGCCTAGTTTGTTAAATTTCTGCCCTGCTAGAGCTGCCCCATTCAATTGTAAGGGCTGTTATTGTGAAGTGGAAACGTCTATGAGCAACAACGGCTCAGCCGCAAAGTGGTAGGCCACACAAGCTCACAGAACGGGACCGACGAGTGCTGAAGTGCGTAAAAATCGTCTGTCCTTGGTTGCAATACTCACTACCAAGTTCCAAACTGCCTCGTCAGCACAATAACTGTTTGTCAGGAGCTTCATGAAATGGGTTTCCATGGCCAAGTAGCAGCACACAAGCCTAAGGTCCCCATGCGCAATGCCAAGCGTCGTCTGGAGTGGTATAAAGCTCGCTGCCGTTGGACTGCGTGAGAACACGTTCTCTGGAGTGATGAATTACGCTTCACCATCTGGCAGTCCGACGGACGCATCTGGGTTTGGCAGATGCCAGGAGAACACTACCCGCCCCAATTCTTTTAATATTTTTGTCAAATATTATCTCTATTTGGGCTTCTTGCGGTCAATTTGTAGTCTACAAATTATTTGTAATTATTTTCCGCTCAAGAAAGAAATTGGCCCGCGGCTGAGTCTATTTTATGGTCCCATGCCTTCTTAGAGGGTACTCCAACATGATCTGAATGGTGTTTTATGAAGGTTCAATTTAGACGGGCAAGAGAGTAACACTGCTCTCTGGCGTCAACTGTGATACTGTCACTACATTGCGACAGAGAAGTGAAGTCTTTGTTTATAATCCGTGGTTAAATTGGGCTGGAGTCTCTCCCACCTACCTCCCTTCTAGATTCTATTTTTAAACCCTCATATCAAAGGAGGCATAAGCTTTGTCTATACGTTATTAAACTCGCATAATCTGGACTTCTTGAACTCTTTTAAGAACCAATGGGAAGAGGATTTAGGTGAACATCTTTCAGACAAAACTTGGCAGAGTTTGCCTCAAGAGAATACATTCTTCATCTATATGTCTAAGACCTGCTGTAATTCAATTTAAAACAGTTCATTGGCTGCATTGGTCAAAGACAAAATCATCCAAGATTAGACCAGACATAGATCCCACTTGTGACCGATGTAAGCAGGCTCCTGATACTTTATTACACGTTTTGGGCAGGCCCGAAATGGACATTTCTGGATATCAATTTTTGAGACGTTTTCTAAGATACTGGAGAGACCTATAGAACCTTCTGTCTTTTTTGCATTATTCAGAGTGGCACCACAGGAGGCACCACAGGAGGCCCCTCGAAACAGTTCTATGGAGTGGTATCACAGGAGGCACCTCTAAACAGTTCTGTTACTATTACTTTTCTTCTAGCTAGACGTCATCTACTATTTAAGTGGAAGGATGGGTTTCCTTCTACTTTTAAACATTGGATAAAGGAAGTTATTCAACATCTCAAGCTAGAGAAAATATGCTACTCCGTTAGGGGATCTGGAATTATATTTTCGAAAATCTGGCAACCTTTCCTATCTTTTGCAGAAGACATGGACCAGCTAATTTCACCCAGTTAAGTCCATAAACCAACCCAAATTAGAATTTGTATAATTATTTAATACTTTTTTCTTAGCTCTTTGTTTTTAGCGATTTGATTATATTACTCATTGTATATCATGTCTGCTTTAATACGTCTGGTTTTGGGGTGGGGCTCTGTTAGAGCATGTGGTGGGTTTGATTTGGTGTGTGTTCTGCCCTCTACTTGTTCTGTATGTTATCTGTAGAATCATAAAAAATGCCAAATGAAAAAAAACTGGTCTGGAGCTACCAGGAACCGGGTTCCTGCACATTGGGTCAAAAGGAGAAACAGACGGAGCCGAACTCCAGCAATTTTAAGGATTTGAAGAAAAAAATAGGAGAAACCAAGGATAGGGTTAGGGTTGAACTGGGATGTGGACATGAAGCTAGGGTTAGGGTTGAACTGGGATGTGGACATGAAGCTAGGGTTAGGGTTGAACTGGGATGTGGACATGAAGCTAGGGTTAGGGTTGAACCTGGATGTGGACATGTTGAACTGGGATGTGGACATGAAGCTAGGGTTAGGGTTGAACTGGGATGTGGACATGAAGCTAGGGGGTTGAACCTGGATGTGGACATGAAGCTAGTGTTAGGGTTGAACTAGGATGTGGACATGAGGCTAGTGTTAGGGTTGAACTGGGATGTGGACATGAAGCTAGTGTTAGGGTTGAACTAGGATGTGGACATGAAGCTAGGGTTAGGGTTGAACCAGGATGTGGACGTGAAGATAGGGTTAGGGTTTAACTGGGATGTGGACATGAAGCTAGGGTTAGGGTTGAACTGGGATGTGGACATGAAGCTAGGGTTAGGGTTAGAGTTGAACCAGGATGTGGACATGAAGCTAGGGTTAGGGTTGAACTGGGATGTGGACATGAAGCTAGGGTTAGGGTTGAACTGGGATGTGGACATGAAGCTAGGGTTAGGGTTGAACTGGGATGTGGACATGAAGCTAGGGTTAGGGTTGAACCTGGATGTGGACATGAAGCTAGGGTTAGGGTTGAACCTGGATGTGGACATGAAGCTAGGGTTAAGTTGAACTGGGATGTGGACATGAAGCTAGGGTTAGGGTTGAACTGGGATGTGGACATGAAGCTAGGGTTAGGGTTGAACCTGGATGTGGACATGAAGCTAGGGTTAGGTTGAACCTGGATGTGGACATGAAGCTAGGGTTAGGGTTGAACCTGGATGTGGACATGAAGCTAGGGTTAGGGTTGAACTGGATGTGGACATGAAGCTAGGGTTAGGGTTGAACTGGGATGTGGACATGAAGCTAGGGTTAGGGTTGAACTGGGATGTGGACATGAAGCTAGGGTTAGGGTTGAACTGGGATGTGGACATGAAGCTAGGGTTAGGTTGAACCTGGATGTGGACATGAAGCTAGGGTTAGAGTTGAACTGGGATGTGGACATGAAGCTAGGGTTAGGGTTGAACTGGGATGTGGACATGAAGCTAGGGTTAGGGTTGAACTGGGATGTGGACATGAAGCTAGGGTTAGGGTTGAACCTGGATGTGGACATGAAGCTAGGGTTAGGGTTGAACCTGGATGTGGACATGAAGCTAGGGTTAGAGTTGAACTGGGATGTGGACATGAAGCTAGGGTTAGGGTTGAACTGGGATGTGGACATGAAGCTAGGGTTAGGGTTGAACCTGGATGTGGACATGAAGCTAGGGTTAGGGTTGAACCTGGATGTGGACATGAAGCTAGGGTTAGGGTTGAACTGGGATGTGGACATGAAGCTAGGGTTAGGGTTGAACCTGGATGTGGACATGAAGCTAGGGTTAGGGTTGAACCTGGATGTGGACATGAAGCTAGGGTTAGGGTTGAACTGGGATGTGGACATGAAGCTAGGGTTAGGGTTGAACTAGGATGTGGACATGAAGCTAGGGTTAGCATTGAACCGGGATGTGGACATGAAGCTAGGGTTAGGGTTGAACTGGGATGTGGACATGAAGCTAGGGTTAGGGTTGAACCTGGATGTGGACATGAAGCTAGGGTTAGAGTTGAACTGGGATGTGGACATGAAGCTAGGGTTAGGGTTGAACTGGGATGTGGACATGAAGCTAGGGTTAGGGTTGAACTGGGATGTGGACATGAAGCTAGGGTTAGGATTGAACCTGGATGTGGACATGAAGCTAGGGTTAGGGTTGAACTGGGATGTAGACATGAAGCTAGGGTTAGGGTTGAACTGGGATGTGGACATGAAGCTAGGGTTAGGGTTGAACTGGGATGTGGACATGAAGCTAGGGTTAGGGTTGAACCTGGATGTGGACATGAAGCTAGGGTTAGGGTTGAACCTGGATGTGGACATGAAGCTAGGGTTAGAGTTGAACCAGGATGTGGACGTGAAGATAGGGTTAGGGTTTAACTGGGATGTGGACATGAAGCTAGGGTTAGGGTTGAACTGGGATGTGGACATGAAGCTAGGGTTAGGGTTAGAGTTGAACCAGGATGTAGACATGAAGCTAGGGTTAGGGTTGAACCAGGATGTGGACATGAAGCTAGGGTTAGGGTTGAACTGGGATGTGGACATGAAGCTAGGGTTAGGGTTGAACTAGGATGTGGACATGAAGCTGGGGTTAGGGTTGAACCAGGATGTGGACATGAAGCTAGGGTTAGGGTTGAACTGGGTTGTGGACATGAAGCTAGGGTTAGGGTTGAACCAGGATGTGGACATGAAGCTAGGGTTAGAGTTGAACTGGGATGTGGACATGAAGCTAGGGTTAGGGTTGAACTGGGATGTGGACATGAAGCTAGGGTTAGGGTTGAACTGGGATGTGGACATGAAGCTAGGGTTAGGATTGAACCTGGATGTGGACATGAAGCTAGGGTTAGGGTTGAACTGGGATGTAGACATGAAGCTAGGGTTAGGGTTGAACCTGGATGTGGACATGAAGCTAGGGTTAGGGTTGAACCTGGATGTGGACATGAAGTTAGGGTTAGTGTTGAACCTGGATGTGGACATGAAGCTAGGGTTAGGGTTGAACCGGGATGTGGACATGAAGCTAGGGTTAGGGTTGAACCTGGATGTGGACATGAAGTTAGGGTTAGTGTTGAAACAGGATGTGGACATGAAGCTAGGGTTAGGGTTGAACTGGGATGTGGACATGAAGCTAGGGTTAGGATTGAACCTGGATGTGGACATGAAGCTAGGGTTAGGGTTGAACTGGGATGTAGACATGAAGCTAGGGTTAGGGTTGAACCTGGATGTGGACATGAAGCTAGGGTTAGGGTTGAACCGGGATGTGGACATGAAGCTAGGGTTAGGGTTGAACCTGGATGTGGACATGAAGTTAGGGTTAGTGTTGAACCTGGATGTGGACATGAAGTTAGGGTTAGGGTTGAAACAGGATGTGGACATGAAGCTAGGGTTAGGGTTGAACCTGGATGTGGACATGAAGTTAGGGTTGAACCGGGATGTGGACATGAAGCTAGGGTTATTGTTAGGGTTGAACCGGGATGTGGACATGAAGCTAGGGTTAGGGTTGAACCGGGATGTGGACATGAAGCTAGGGTTAGGGTTGAACTAGGATGTGGACATGAAGTTAGGGTTGAACCGGGATGTGGACATGAAGCTAGGGTTATTGTTAGGGTTGAACCGGGATGTGGACATGAAGCTAGGGTTAGGGTTGAGCAAGATGTGGACATGAAGAGGGTTGTGTTGAGCCAAGATGGACATGAAGCTAGGGTTAGGGTTGAACCTGGATGTGGACATGAAGTTAGGGTTGAACCGGGATGTGGACATGAAGCTAGGGTTATTGTTAGGGTTGAAGCTGTGGTTGTGGTTGAGGTTAGGGTTGAACAGGGATGTGGACATGAAGCTAGGCTTTGAATTGTGGATGAGGGTCAGAGTTGAACCAGGATGTGAACATGAAGCTAGGATTAGGTTTCGAGGGGCTCCTCTGAATTCCTAATTCAACCTCTATTTATAGTGGATAATGGCCATTGTATCCATTGTGTATAGTCATGCTTCTATTCTATAATGTTGTTATTAACATTGGCTTTTAAGGTAATGAAGCATGTTATTTAAAACAAAAAAGCATTTTGTCTGACAACAGCTGCTCCAACAGCGTCCCCTGTTGTCAGGGATGTGTAACAATTTGACATGATTGGCTCGCAGGATTTGTCTGCATTCACCTCATGCAAGTGTTGACAAGGAAATATAAATGATGACACTCAGGAGATGTCAAACCAACTCTCTCACACACACACACACACACACACACACACACACACACACACACACACACACACACACACACACACACAGGGGGAAGCCTTCCCTCTCTGTCACATTTAGCAGGGCAATCAAAACAGCCAGACTTAGAGTCCTAATGATCCACACAATAATACCCCCACTAGGAGTACATTAATCATTTATGAAGTTTATCTTAAAAAGACACGCACACGCAAACAAACAGACATGCCGATGAACTGCCTCTGATGCCTCCTGACTGCACAACACCGGCCTGCTGCCCTTAGCATCTGGCATGACAGTGCGTTTTTGCTCTTCCCACAGGGCTGCTACGTTGGACTCGACTGTGCACACGCAGTGGGAAATGCAGAGCTGAAGCTGCATGACTGGGGAGTGGACTTTGCCTGCTGGTGCTCCTACAAGGTCAGCATTGGGGTTTGTGTGGAGAAATCAAGGGCAAAATGAACTGCTGGCAGTGGCATCACTCTGTTTCCTGTCCAACACCTGCTGACACAGGAAGACCACACAATATGTGGGGTAGAAATGGACTTGTTCTAGCTTAATATTGCCAACAAGGATTGTCTTGCAGTTGTTATCGATGCCCATTTCAAATATTGTAGATTATCCTTGGTCTTGAATACTGTAGATAAGAGTTCATTTTTGTATTCACGTGTAGTATGTGAACTCTGGAGCTGGTGGACTGGCTGGAGCTTTTATCCATGAGAAGAATGCACGTACAGTCAAGCCTGCGTGAGTATGACGGTGCAGTACAGCTCAGATTTGTGTTCATATTACGTGTGGACTCTTGTTATGTTTTAACTACTTGTTACTTTCTCTCTCAGGCTCACGGGATGGTGGGGACATGACTTGAAAACAAGGTTGGGACACATTGCAGAATGCTGCTTCGAGTTGGCGCTGTCGGTCTCTAAGCAGAGATACCCATGTAGCTTGATTTACACTGCCATCTCCTGGTCATATTAGGGTATTACAGAAAATGGGTTCTACCGTGTTCATTTCACCCTTTCAGTCGAGCCACAGGAATTCATCACGAACATCCTACGTTTTTGTCTTACCATAGAAATGGATCTACTACCTGGTATAAGTGGCTTTCGGCTATCAAACCAACCCATCCTGCTGGTGTGTCCACTGCAAGCTAGTTTAGAGGTGACTGGACCCAATTTGGGTTTTTCATATCGATTTCGTACAGCAAATATTAGAACAAGTTCGTATTCATCTCTCAAATCATGGAATTTCACAAGTGACCTGTAAAAGGTTGTAACTGTTGTTATAACCAGGGTTGGGGTCAATTCCATTTCTATTCCAGTCAATCCAGGAAGTATACTGAAATGTAAATTCTCTTCAATGCTTTTCAATTAGGAGAATTTGGAATTGGAATTTTGTTTACTTTGGAATTTTGTTTACTTACTTACTGATTGTAAATGGGATTGACTCCAGCCCTGGCAATTACTGTTAAGTTGTCAATCTTTGCCATTACGTCCAGGTCTTTGCTACAACCAACTTCTGACGGTTTACTTGGAGTGTCTGATCCAGCACTACTACAACAAGGATGAGGCCCAGCCTCACAAGCCCCACGTCCATATCATCACTCACACCCTGAGGAACGAGGATGCCAACTCTCCCTCTCTTTCTCGGTCCCCATCGCAGCCGTGTTCCAGGAGCTGGAGAAGAGGGGCGTCGCTGTGAGTGGCTTCATGTATATACAATAGTAGCACAGTATTGGTGAGTTTCCCCAGATCCATATTAAGCCTAGCCTGGACTAAAAAAGCGCTGTCTAAAATAAATACAAATTCACTTTAAAAAAAAGTAATAATTAATTGACCATGCTTTTTAGTCCAGATGTGGGCTTACATTTCATTTGGCTATGAAACACAAGCCCTTATCATGTATGCTGAACAAAATATAAACGCAACATATGAAGTCTTGGTTTCATGAGCTGAAATAAAAGATCCCGGAAATTTTCCAGACGCACAGAAAGCGTATTTCTCTCAAATGTTGTGCACAAATGTATTTACGTCCTTGTTATAGTGAGCATTTCTCCTTTGCCAAGATAAGCCATCCACCTGACAGGTGAGGCATGTCAAGAAGCTGATTAAACAACCGCAGACCACGTGTAACCACCCCAGCCCAGGACCTCCATATTCTTCTTCTTTACCTGCAGGATCGTGAGGAGGGAGAGGGAGGGTGCTGAGGAGTATTTATGTCGGTCATAAAGCCCTTTTGTGGGGGGAAAAAAACAAATTCTGATTGGTTGGGCAAGGCTCCCCAGGGGCTGCGCCCCTGTCCAGTCACGTGAAATCCATAGATTAGGGTATAATTTAATTGATTTCAAATGACTGATTTCCTTCTATGAACTGTAACTCGGTAAAATCTTTGAAATTGTTGCATGTTGCGTTTTATATATTTGGACAGTATATGTGTTTATGCATGAGTGTACATGCATAGATTTGAATCTATGTTTTGTAATTGACTGTTGCTGTTTTGATCTATTCTCTCCATGCCATCTCAGTGTGACATGAGGGAACCCAACGTTCTGCGCATCGCTCCGGTGCCGCTCTACAACTCCTTTAGTGACGTTCACCGCTTCATCACTGTTCTAGGATCAGCTCTGGCTGCCAGCAAAGAACTACAAACAATGATAGGAAGTCTTTTTTATTGTTACCCCACCTTTCAGAGTATTTTTGACCGTGTCAATAAAAACGAGTTGTTTTTATACTGCAATGTGCTGGAGTCATTGACAGGTCTTCTGAACTACTGTCCCAAAGAATTGCAATAGGTTTTGCTTAGGCTACCCAGTAAAACGAAATTGGTTGGAATTGTATCCCTACACGAAATTCTGTGAGACAGGTTTGTATAGTAACAATGTCAAATAAAAACAAATAGTCAGTTATTGTGAATCTCAATTCAAGATGAGCTTCTACATTTTTCATTTTTTGGAAAGGGAGTCAATGCTAAAACCAAGGTCTCTTTTCCAGATGAGCTCTGTATAGCTCGCATCCACTACAAGAACATGGTGATTGCCTACGGAGCAGCAAGAGGATCTGCCCTCCTTACCTTCAGGCTCAACCATACACATCAAAATACAAAAAAAAAACACATTAAACTACAACTCACATGAAAATTAAAATGCCAGGACAGAGAAAAGCTTGGACTTGGTTGAGCCGGAGCTGCCCTTCCGTGGGCGTGGGAGGGCCAATAGACCAGAGGTGGCAGAACAGAGTCCTCGGGTTGGGGTGTAGGGAATGAGCAGAGCCTGAAGGTAGGGAGGGGCAGTTCCTCCTGCTGCCCTGTAGGCAATACCATGGTCTTGTAGTGGATGCGAGCTTTGACTGGAAGCTAGTGGAGTGTGCGGAGGAGTATGATGACATGGGAGACCTTGGGAAGGTTGAAAATTGTGCGGGCTGCAGTGTTCTTGGTAAGTTGCAGGGGTTTGATGGCACAAGCGGGGAGCCCAGCCAACAGCGAGCCTGGATTTGGACCTGCGTGTAGGGTTGTACTCTACAGATGTTGTAGAGCATGAACCTGCAGGAGTGAGCCACTGCTTTGATGTTTGCAGAGAACGACAGGGTGTCGTCTAGGCTCACGCCAAACTTCTTTGCACTCTGGGAGAGGAACACTGGAGTTGTCAACCATGATGGAGAGGTCTTGGAGCGGGCAGGCCTTCCCCGGTAGGAAGAGCAGCTCTTTCTTGTTGAGCTTAAGGTGGTGGGCCGTCATCCAAGCTGAGATATCTGCCAGGCAACGCAGAGAAGCTTGACGTCACCTGGGTGTCAGAAGGGGGGGAAGGAGAAAGGTAGTTGAGTGTCATCCACATATCAATGATAGGAGAGACCATGTATGAGGTGCAGACACAGATTCCACGTCACCTGATAGGAACGGCCTCCAAGAGTGTGCATAGCCTGAGACGCCCAGCCCTGAGAGGGTGAAGTTGAAGATCTGACGGTTCATGGTGTCGAAGGCAGTGGATAGATCTAGGGAGAATTAGAACAGAGGAGAGAAAGTCTGTGCGGAGAGCCTCCGTGACCCAGAGAAGAACAATATTGGTTGAGTGACCCGTCTTGAAGCCTGACTGGATAGGGTCAAGAAGATCGTCCTGAGGGAGATAGCGAGAGAGTTGGAAAAGAAAGAAGTGATACCAGTCAGAGGGGTCAAGTCAATCAATCAAATGTATTTATAAAGTCCTTTTTCGATCAGCAAATGTCACACAGTGCTATACAGATACTCAGCCTAAAACCCCAAACCGCAAGCAATGCAGATAGAGGAAACACGGTGGCTAGGAAAAACTCCCTTGAAAGGTAGGAACCTAGGAAGAAACCCAGAGAGGAACCAGGCTCTGAGGGATGGCCAGTCCTCTTCTGGCTGTGCCGGGTGGAGATTATAAGAGTACATGGCCATTTAAGGCCAGATTGTTCTTCAAGATGTTCAAAGATGGGTGACCAGCAGGGTCAAATAATAATCAGTGGTTGTAGAGGATGCAACAGGTCAGTATCTCAGGAGTAAATGTTAGTTGGCTTTTCATAGACAAGCATTCAGAGGTCGAGACAGCATGTGCGGTAGACCGAGAGAGTCGAACAGCAGGTCCGGGACAAGGTAACATCCGGCAAACACATCAGGGTTCCCTAACCACAGGCAGAATAGTTGAAACTGGAGCAGCAACACTACCAGGTGGACTGGGGACAGCCAGGTTTCATCGGGCTGATCCCTAGCCCCACGGCACATGGACTATTGCAGCATAGATACTGGAGACTGAGACAGGTGGGTTGGGGGACACTGGCCCCGTCCGACAGTACCCCCAGACAGGGCCAACCAGGCAGTTTATAACCACACCCACTTTGCCAAAGCACAGCCCCCACACCACTCGAGGGATAAACAGACCACCAACTTACTACCCTGAGAGAAGGCCGAGTATAGCCCACGAAGTATAGCCCGAGTATAGCCCCCTCCACCACATGAGCCCAAGGGGGCGCAAAACCGGACAAGAAGATCACGTCTGACTCAACCCACTCAAGTGATGCACCCCTCCTAGGGACGGCATGGGAGAGCACTAGTAAGCCAGTGACTCAGTCCCCGTAATAGCGTCAGAGGCAGATAATCCCAGTGGAGAGAGGGGAGCCGATCAGGCAGACAGCAAGGGCGATTCGTCACTCCAGTGCCTTGCCATTCACCTTCACACCCCTGGGCCAGAATTCACTCAATCATAGGACTACTGAAGAGATGCGTCTTCAGTAATGACTTAAAGGTCAAGACTGAGTCCCTCACATGGATAGGCAGACCATTCCATAAAAATGTAGCTCTATAGGAGAAAGCCCTGCTGCTGTTTGCTTAGAGGCGGCCTACTTCTTATGACTGTAGTGTAGGTGTAGCTATGTACAGCAGGACCAAAACAGAGAGACAGGTAGGAGCAAGCCCATGTAATGCTTTGTAGGTTAGCAGTAAAACCTTGAAATCAGCACTAGCCTTAACAGGAAAGCCAATGTAGAGAGGCTAGCAGTGGAGTAATATGATTCGTTCTAGTCAGGATTCTAGCAGCCATGTTTAGCACTAGTTTATTTACTGCTTTATCCGGGTAGCCAGAGATTAGAGCATTGTAGTAGTCTAATCTAGAAGTGACAAAAGCATGGACTAGCTTTTTGGACAAAAGGTTTCTGATTTTTGCAATGTTACGAAGATGGAAAAAAAGCTGTCCTTGAAATATTCTTGATATGTCCTGTCAAAAGAGAGATCAGGGTATAAAGTAATGCCGAGGTCATTCACAGTTTTATTTGAGAAGACTGTACAACCATCAAGATTGTCAGGTCCAACAGCAGATATCTTTGTTTCTTGGGACCTAGAACTATTATCTCTGTTTAGTCCGAATTTAAAAGTAAAACGATTGCCTCCATCCACTTCCTTAAGTCTGAAACACATGCTTCCAGGGTAGGCAATTTTGGGCCTTCACCATGTTTCATCGAACTGTACAGCTGTGTTTCATCCACATAGCAGTGAAAGTTGACATTGTGTTTCCAAATGACATCACCAAGAGGTAGTGTACATATATAACTATAGTGAAAACAAAAGTGGTCCTAAAATGGAACCTTGTGGAACGCCAAAATGTACAATTGATTTGTCAGAGGACAAACCATCCAAAGAGATGAACTGATATCTTTCTGACAGATAAGATCTAAACCAGGCAAGAACTTGTCCGTGTAGACCAGGGGTGAGCAACTCCAGTCCTCTTGATTGGTGTCACACTTTTTCCCCATCCCTAGCAAACACAGCTGATTAATCAAATTGCATTCTAAATTGAAGATCATGATTAGGTAATTATTGGAGTCAGGTATGTTAGCTGGGGCTGGGGCAAAACTCTGACACCAATCAGGCACTCGAGGACTGGAATTGCACACCCCTGGTGTAGACCAATTAGGGGTTCTAATCTCTCCAAAAGAATGTGGTGATCAATAGTGTCAAGGTCTAGGAACACGAGGAGAGATGCAGAGCCTTGATCCGATGAACCATTATAATGTAATTTACCACCTTCATGAGTGCAGTCTCAGTGCTATGATGGGGTCGAAAACCAGACTGAAGCATTTCATATACATTATTTGTCTTCAGGAAGGCAGTGAGTTGCTGCGCAACCGTGTTTCCTTTTCTTTCTTTTTTTAGAGGTATGGAAGATTCAATTGAGGCCGATAGTTTAAAAAAATTCCAGGTAAAGGTTTGGCTTTTTCAAGAGAGGCTTTATTACTGCCACTTTTAGTGAGTTTGGTACACATCCAGTGGATAGGGAGCCATTTGTTATGTTCAACACAGGAAAGCCAAGCACAGAAAGTATCTCTTTCAGTAGTTTAGTTGGAATAGGGTCCAGTATGCAGCTTGACGGTTTAGAGGCCATGACTATATTCATGAATGTGTCGAGATACAGGATTAAAAAACTTGAGTGTCTCCATTGATCCTAGGCCTTGGCAGTTCTGTGCAGACTCCGCATAACTGAGCTTTGGAGAAATATGCAGATTTAAAGAGGAGTCTGTAGTTTGCTTTCTAACGAACATGATGTTTTCATCAAAGAAGTTCATGAATTTATCACTGCTGAAGTGAAACCTGTCCTCTCTTGTTGAATGTTGCTTTTTAGTTAGCTTTGTGACAGTATCAAAAATAAATGTTGGATTGTTCTTATTCTCCTTATTAGGTTGGAGAAATAGATGATTGAGCAGCAGTGAGGGCTATTCGATATTGTACTATTCGATATTGTACGATACTGTTTTTCCAAGCTAGACGGAAGACTTCCAGTTTGGTGGAGCGCCATTTTTGTTCCAATTTTCTGGAAGCTTGCTTCAGGGCTTTTTTTTTTTGGGGGGGTGCGACTGCATCTAGGGTATTACGCAAGGTTAAGTTTAGATCCTTAGGTGGTTAACAGATTTTTGTACTCCGACATCCTTGGGTACGAGGAGGGAGTCTGGAAGGAAATCTAGAAATCATTGGGTTGTCCGAGAATTTATAGCACGGCTCTTGATGATGTTGGGGTCTGAGCAGATTATTTGATGCGATTGCAAACGTAATAAGATGATAGTCCAGCATTTTACGGAAAAGCATTTAGATCCACAATATTTATTCTATGGGACATAACTAGATCCAGTGTATGACTGTGGCAATGAGTAGGTCCGGAGACATGTTGGACAAAACCCACTGAGTCGATGATGGCTCCGGAAACCTTTTGAAGTGGGTCTGTGGACTTTTCCATGTGAATATTAAAGTCAACATTTGAATATTATCTGCCATAACTACAAGGTCCGACAGGAATGCAGGGGACTCAGTGAGGAATGCTGTATACGGCCCTGTAAACAGTAGCTATATAAAGTGATTGAGTAGGTTACATAGATTTCATGACTAGAAGCTCAAAAGACGCAAGCACAGTCATTTTATTTTGGTCAATTTAATTTTGCTGTCATAAATGTGATGCCTCATTTAACACAGTAAATTCATCAGGCTTGTGCCATGTTTCAGTCAGGCCAATCACATCAAGATTATGATCAGTGATTAGTTCATTGACTATATTGGTTTCTTGAGGAGGGGAGTGACTGGACATTTTGAAGTCAGAGGGGACGCAGCCAGTGGTCAGGGATGAGTTAATGAGTGGGAAAAGGTCTCCAAAGATGGTTTCCCCTCCAGGGATGAAGGGATTGGGTTGAGCGGGCAGGTTGGCGGGTGGCCCGACTTCACTAGTTGCAGCATTTAATCTGGAGAGAGAGGGAAGAAAGAGATCAAGGCGTAGGTTAGTTATATGTGAGTCTGTCCAGTGGCTCAATAGGCTGAGTGATTGAAAAGTGGATGTCGTCTAGGGAGGGACTGGTGGACGATTAAGGAGGAAGGAGTTTCCTAGAAGAAGCCTATGTTAATTCTTAATTTCTTAACTAACTCATCAACATGCTTTTTGAAAGATAGCTTTTCGTCAATCCAGATGCTCAAATATTGTAGGCGGGGACATGATCAATGATGCCACCATCCAAAGTAAGTATGAATAAATCATCAGATACGTTTTTACGTGATTTGGGAAATAACATGCTTTGTGTTACTTGCATTATGTACCCATTTCAGTTCAACAAAGGCGTTCTGCAGGGCAATAAAGACAGATTGAAGTTCTGAAAGAGCCTAGTCAGCTGTGGGGGCAATAGTATACACCACAGTGTCATCTGCATACAGGTGAAAGTATATATATTTTTTACAGATAAACCAATATTTGGATCATTTAAATAGTGAAATGAACCGGACCAAGAATCGATCCCTGTGGGACACCCTTTGTTACATCAAGAAACACCGATTTTTGCACCGTTAGTAAAAACACACGATTCTGTCCTTTAAATAATTTTCAAACCAGCTACACGCAGCCTGGTCCAGGCTAATTGATGAAGCCTCTGAATAAGTCATGAATGAGCCACAGTGTCAAAGGCTTTAGACATGTCAATGAAAAGGACCACACAGTGCTTCTTTTTATCTGGTCTGGAACCTGACTGGTGTACATTTAGAATACATTTTGTAGTTAAAAATTATCGAAGTTGAGTATTTACCAAGGATTCTAGAATTTTTGCTAGTCAGTGGTGGTCGGTGGCATTTACTTGTATTTTTTGAGCATGGTCTTACTTCTATTACAGCATATTGGATGTCTGTCACTCATTCACCAAGCTCAATGTAACATGGATAGGTTTAGGCTACTTACTGCATGATACTCAAATTTTCCAAATAACTATCATGAGGTTGCTACAACCTGGCCTATGAATGAAAGTAAACAACAGGTCGAGAGTAATTTGAGTAATCAAGGTGACAGCCATTGATACATTTAATACCACCTTGCACAATATAGGGTGCAATCATTATTCCAACAGTTGCAAACTAGAGTTTCTATTTGACAAATTCAGGTGATGTTTATCCCCGTTT
This sequence comes from Oncorhynchus tshawytscha, assembly GCF_018296145.1. Taxonomy (NCBI): domain Eukaryota; kingdom Metazoa; phylum Chordata; class Actinopteri; order Salmoniformes; family Salmonidae; genus Oncorhynchus; species Oncorhynchus tshawytscha. Next base: position 11,052,114 of record NC_056435.1, read on the forward strand.
CGTTCTGTTTGCTTCCATTTAAGAAACGTTTTTCAACAGAATCAGCAGAATGAATACACCCCTGATCACACGCAAACACAGTTTACTTTCATAGCATACAGATCATTGTGTAAATCCTTCTCGCATCTATGCACTTTCCTCCTCTCAGCTTTTCCCTTTGCTTGTGGACTTCAGTGCACAACACATCAGGTGTCTGTGACCAGGTGAAAAAACCTTTCCAAGCCAAACCTTCATATCATAACCGGTAACCACTACTACGTCGTTGTCACCATATTAGCTAACGTCAAGTTAACAACATAGCTACTAGAACTAAGGCGTTAGTATATCTTGCAGTACACCGGCGGCAATAAATTAATAAAACCAAAATCTTACCTTGACTTGGAACAGTTCCATTGTTGGATATCCATAGCCAAACAGGTAACATAGCATCCCTCTCTGTTTGAGCCAGGTGTTTGAGAAGGCTAAAGTAGCTAGCTAGCTGCATTTGCTAGCTAAGTAAGTGACAATAAAAGAAAAACGAAAATACAAAAATGAAAACACTCTCACTCGCTTCTTAATTTTTGAAGAAATTAATTTGTTCAAAACTGTTCAACTATTGTCTTTCTCTTTGAGCATAATACTACCACATTTTATTCACTGCAGTGCTAGCTAGCTGTAGCCTATGCTTTCAGTACTAGATTCATTCTGTGATCCTTTGATTGACAACATGTCAGTTGATTTCATTCTGTAAGAGCTCTGATATGTTGGAGGACCTCCTTCGGAAGTTGTCATAATTACTGTGTAAGTCTATGGAAGAGGTTGAGTACCACGAGCCTCCTAGGTTTTGTATTGAAGTCAATGTACCCAGAGGAGGACAGAAGCCAGCTGTCCTCCGGCTTCACCATGGTGCTACCCTACAGAGTGATGTTAAGGCTACTTTAGACCTTTATTGCAAAACAGTGTGTCTTGTGATTATATTTAGTATAGGTTTGTCTAAAATTACCAACTTGTTTTATGTTACACTATTTTTATTTTTATGATATTTACTGAGGAGGATGGTCCTCCCCTTCTTCCTCTGAAGAGCCTCCACTGTCGCTAGTGTAGAGAGTTTGAAAATGGGGAGAATTATTTAGGTCACACTGGTCACCACCTTTGTGAAGGACGAATACAGTGGGAAGAACAAGTATTTGATACACTGCCGATTTTACAGGTTTTCCTACTTACAAAGCATGTAGAGGTCTGTAATTTTTAACAAAAATCCAGAAAATCACATTGTATGATTTTTAAGTAATTCATTTGCATTTTATTGCATGACATAAGTATTTGATCACCTAGCAACCAGTAAGAATTCCGGCTCTCACAGACCTGTTAGTTTTTCTTTACAAATCCCTCCTGTTCTCCACTCATTACTTGTATTAACTGCACCTGTTTGAACTCGTCACCTGTATAAAAGACACCTGTCCACACACTCAAACAAACAGACTCTAACCTCTCCACAACGGCCAAGACCAGAGAGCTGTGTAAGGACATCAGGGATAAAATTGTAGACCTGCACAAGGCTGGGATGGGCTACAGGACAATAGGCAAGCAGCTTGGTGAGAAGGCAACAACTGTTGGCGCAATTATTAGAAAATGGAAGAAGTTCAAGATGACGGTCAATAACCCTCGGTCTGGGGCTTCATGCAAGATCTCACATTGTGGGGCATCAATGATCATGAGGAAGGTGAGGGATCAGCCCAGAACTACACGGCAGGACCTGGTCAATGACCTGAATAGAGCTGGGACCACAGTCTCAAAGAAAACCATTAGTAACACACAATGGGAGAAGGTCATGTGTTCTGATGAGACAAAAATAGAGCTTTTTGGTCTAAACTCCACTCGCCATGTTTGGAGGAAGAAGAATGATGAGTACAACCCCAATAACACCATCCCAACCGTGAAGCATGGAGGTGGAAACATCATTCTTTGGGGATGCTTTTCTGCAAAGGGGACAGGACGACTGCACCGTATTGAGGGGAGGACGGATGGGGCCATGTATCGCGAGATCTTGGCCTACAACCTCCTTCCCCCAGTAAGAGTATTGAAGATGGGTCGTGGCTGGGTTTTCCAGCATGACAACAACCCAAAACACACAGCCAGGGAAACTAAGTAGTGGCTCCGTAAGAAGCATCTCAAGGTCCTGAGTGGCCTAGCCAGTCTCCAGACCTGAACCCAATAGAAAATCTTTGGAGGGAGCTGAAAGTCCGTATTGCCCAGCGACAGCCCCGAAACCTAAAGGATCTGGAGAATGTCTGTATGGAGGAGTGAGCCAAAATCTCTGCTGCAGTGTGTGCAAACCTGGTCAAGAACTACAGGAAACGTATGATCTCTGTAATTGCAAACAAAGGTTTCTGTACCAAATATTGAGTTCTGCTTTTCTGATGTATCAAATACTTATGTCATGCAATAAAATGCAATGAATTACTTAAAAATCATACAATGTGATTTTCTGGATTTTTGTTTTAGATTCCGTCTCTCACAGTTGAAGTGTACCTATGATAAAAATTACATACCTCTACATGCTTTGTAAGTAGGAAAACCTGCAAAATCGGCAGTGTTAAAAATTATTGTTCTCCCCACTGTATTTGGGCCGCCTTCCAGACCTTGCCGAGATAAAATGCTGATTAAAAACATCATTTATTTAAAAAAATCTCAGTAGTGATGCCAGTCTGACACAACTTTCTTAGGCAAGTAATGAGAGTCATTTCCACGCTTTAGACGGATCACCAGCAGAGTCTGAGATAAAACTTAGAAAGTATCTAGGTTTAGCTTTCGTGATCGAGGAAATGCATCTATTTCTCAATTTCCTGAAAAACTGCCAGTCAGTTTTTCTAGCCTTGGCCCAAGCCTGATTTATCATCTGAAAGTTCTGTAGAGAACCAAGGATTTGTTATATTTTTACTCTAAGGCGTTTAACGGGAGCGTGTTTGTCTGCCAGAGAGATAACTTAGAAATAGCACTCCCCCATATTTTGGTTAGGCTTGCCTCTGCCCTCCCATGCCCCTCCCCCCTGTGTTTTGGTGAGGCCTGCCTCCCCCCTCCCACGTACTCCCCCATATTTTGTTGAGGCTTGTGTCTGCCCTCCCATGCACCCCAACCCCATATTTTGGTGAGGCCTGCCCCCCCCTCTCATATTTTGGTGATTCTTGCCTTGCAGATATGCATCCCAGCCCGCCCCAGCATGGGGTGTGCAAATGGCATGATTTCATGATTTAGAAACTCTGACGAACCATCCTTCTCCTTCCTGCATTACACACCTCAGTAGCCTGCAGTCCACTTCCTAGCAATTAGCGCTCACTTCATTACATGTTGGGTTGTTCCTAATGTAGCTCCTGTGTTTATGCACTATTACCTTGATGGATGTCTATCCCACAATTAGACATAATTGGCATATCAATATGCAGAAGCTAAATGGATTAACCTTCTCTAAAACTAATGAGCACTCCCATGACCAGCTGGGGAATGGACCAGAATTAGCATTTGTCATTTTTAGGGGTTTGATGATAATATAGAAATAAATAATTTAATAAGGGGTTAGGGGGGTATTTTCTTTGTCTTTGTTAACTTAACCCCAAGATTGTATGCATGTAAAATATGTATTAAATGTAGAGATACTCTACTAAGTAACAGGGATTGTTGATAATATTGGTTCATGCAGTAACATATTAAAACAGGCAGCATGAAAAGGTATGCACAACAATGCTACAATACTACTAACAACACTATACTACCAGTATACTGTACATCCTTATGCCATTGGAATATATCTGATTCCCTGATTCCTTCTAGTCTCGTTGCTCGTTTGGGCACCGCTCCAGTGAGAAGCGTTAGCTACCTGAGTTAGCTACCTAGCTGATTAGTCACAGAGAATATTGACCCACCGACCTGACTGTGTTCAGTACCTTCTAACCCTGATTTCCGTGCATTCATTTCCAGAACTCTTTGTAATCTAATCACCGGCAGCAGCCATGGTGGTGCTGGGTTTGGTTGCTGGCAGGGATGATGCTTTGTGGGTGTTCCTGTATATACCCTGAAAATCCAGGAGGACGCATTGATTCGTGTTCTCTGCCAGATTCCCGTATTGAGGGGAGGTGTGTGTGTGTGTGTGTCAGCTGAATCACCATCAGCAAAGAGTCTTGTTAAACATCTGGCCTCTGACACCAGGGAGACTCAGATACCGGCAGCTTTAGCAGAGCGATCCGTCTACCGTGCCAAACGCCGAAACACATCTGACAACCTGCTCAAGTAGCAGCATACTGCATGATTCATTCTGGATATACTTTCTTCTTTTAGGAAACAGAAGTATTGGAAGAAGATATATCATTGCAGTGTTGCAGCATTAACAATGCTGAAAGAAGAGGAATGATTGCCTTGTTGAAATGTATATATTTTATCACTTGCCGAAGTGGGTGAAATATTTTAGACAAAATACGAAGACGTATAAGACAATGGTTATTAACCATATGGAATAAATATGATATACTAATACTGTATTTAAAAAAAAATCAAATCAGCCTTGACTGTTTAACTCAGATTGTTTATGTCAGAAAATTCAGAAACACCTCCTTCCTTTTGCACCTAACATCATCCAGGTTATGACCCATCCGTGTCCTTGGATTAGGCCTGGGGTATTGTTGCAGGGCTCATTACATAGACTGCCTGTGATATGAGCTTGAAATTCACATCGAGTGACAGATGTAAAGCTTGACTAATTCACACTGACACTTGGCATGAAGATACTGAAATGGCAGACTTCGTCTCCAACTGTTTGTGTTCCTATACTAAGCAACTGATTTGGACAACCGCTGCCTCAGTGTGCACAGACGTGGTGGATTTGAAATACTTCTATTTTGTCACTTTTGTCACATTGTCTCTCCCTCTCTCTCTCTCTCTCTCTCTCTCTCTCTCTCTCTCTCCCTCTCTTCCTCCCTCTCTCCCTCTTTCTACAAGGACATGTTAAACTTAGCTCCCCAGTCAGTGCTCAGGGCAGTGAGTAGCATAGCGGTGGTCCTGCCAGCAGACTGCAGGTACGGTAATAGGGATTGAGAGCTGTATGCGTCAACCTTAATTACCTTAAATAGCAGCCCCTCAGGCTTCTTTCTACACTCCGTGTGTCTCTGATTTGACAGATTGAAAAGGTAGCCAGAGAGGCGAGGTATGAGACTTTTCAGCCTATTAATTAATTGTACAGGAACTAAACCATGACCACCAACCCCAGATAGGGAACTTTAGTGACCATTTCTCCTTAAAGGTCTGGTCATACTATTGTAGCTAGCTTCACTAAGGACTGATTCCTTAGTCGTATTCCTAAATGACATGCAGCAATGGTTACCGGTATTCATTTCTAGCTTAGGTATTCTGTCTCAAGCTGGTGACCTTATTCTGAGCATCATAGTGGTTTGGAAATCAAATAAAGATTTCCCTATACTGTATATCTCAAATCATGCAAATTTACCTGGACTTACATGTTCCAGATTCAGTTTGAAGCATTGCGCTTTTATCCCACTCATATAGGTCCATTTTCTGTCTGGCGGCAGCCATACTAGCTCTGTGAGAAATGGACAATAAGTTGCAGCTTTAAGTTATCAAAGAGATCCATCAAAGGGCTTTACACTTTTCAAGAAGTGGATAAAAGGCTTGTTTTCAGCCAGAAAAGTAGCTTGTTGGGAAGAGAGAAAAAAGAAACCGCTTCATAAATAAGAGAAAAGGAGAAATAAGAAATATAAGGCTAAATGGAAGGGAGTGCTTAAGAAAAGAAAGCTGGCTGGCTTTTCTTTTTTTCATGTTCAAATGATTTCAATCCCAAATCACATCCTATAACCTTGTTAGCATCTGAGCTGATTTCCATATTAACAACCTCTTCAGAACCTTCAAAGTCTTGAATAATTGACAACAAATGAAATGTTTTGATTGTCGCCGGTCGGCACATAGCATGTTTAATGTTTTATACGTGGCTGGCTGCTTCCTCCTAGCTAATTATGCAGATGATGCATTTGTCGGCTAGCTAGACCCCCGTCCCTTCCTCTCCCTCCGATCTGTCGGTACTTGGTTCAACGTTTTCAGACTGTAGCGCACGCACGCACACACACACACACACACATCTGAGCTAGTAATTAACTAGTAGGGGAATGCTCAATGACCTGCACCAGAGTCAAACGTCTGCCAATTCAGCCATTGTTTAGCCACAGAAGTATTGGGATAATTAAAATGGTAAATGAGCTCATAGTTAAAAAGGGAACAGTCTTATTTATAGTGATGGTGTTGTAATAGCTAGGTCAGCATAGGAGAGGACTGAGTTATTGATGACACACACACACAGAGAGTTATTGACGACTGTCTGTCAAAGCCATTTACTGCATTTAACCTAAATGTCTTAGTATGATGTTATTATTTATGTGGACAGTACACACAGAGGAGGTGTAGAGTTACAGTTCATTTAACATGGATTGATTGAGGATACAACTGCTGATATGGGATGACAGCGATCATGTCCAAAGGAGACAGATAGCGAGAGAGCTTGCGTGTGTTCTATAAGTGGATGCATGTGTAAGCTTATTTGTGTGTGTGTGCATCCATATGTGAGTGTCTCTGCATATACTGTATGTGTTTGAAACAGATGAGAGTCAGTGCCCAGTCAGGTCTGAGTATGTATCCTGAAGACACTGTCAGGCAGGATTGATTTCCACTTTCCCATTTTATACAAGTGTTCCTGTAATACAGCTGACCCCCACATTGCGTTACCTTGTCATTCTGCGAGACAGATCAAAGAGAGGATGAGCTGGAAATAGCCGGACTATGACCTTGAACTCAGAGCAGAACGGAGGAGTGACAGAGGAAGTGAGGAGTGACACACACACAAGCACGCTACCCCCTCCAACAGCACACACCGCACACACACCACACAGAGCAAAATAGGACAATTCTGTTACTGATTATTTTGCCATGGGAACAGTAGAGGGCAGACCAACACTGTTAAAAATAGGAAAAAATGGCTGGATTTTGGCTGACCACAAACACATTGGGTTTCTCTGAAACCGAGTGTTGGGTTTAACATTCTAAGTCTCAACTGACCTGGCTGTAAACAGATATGTTAAATATCAAATATATTTGTTAAATATATATATATATCATGATTGATACATATAGTGAACTACACTGAGTGCTAAACATGACAACAAAACACTACGAATACCTGCTCTTTCAATGACATAGCTTTAACCTGGATTCACCTGTTCAGTCTATGATTCAGTGTAGATGAAGGGGAGGAGACAAGTTAAAGAAGGGTTTTTAAGCCTAAAGATAATTGAGACATGGAATGGGTGTGTGCCATTCAGAAGGTGAATGGGCAAGACAAAATATTGTAGTTCCTTTGAACGGGGCATGGTAGTAGTAATTGGCGGTCAGTGCTGTTTAAGATGAGATAGGACAATTGTTTGTATTTCTATGAGCATGCCCTTTTTATTTCTATTACAGCATATTGGATGACTGCCATTCATATTCCATTCACCCAACACAATGTAACATCCACAGATTTAGGCTACTACATGATACTAACATTTTCCCTATATCCATCATGATGTGGCTACAACCTAGCCCAACGAATGAAAGTTTACAACTTGGGGGAAACAGGTCAAGAGGTGACAGACATTGACACATTCAATACCGCCTTGCACACTCTTGCCTGTATCTTGCTGATCTTTGGTGTAATCATTAGTCTGACAGTTGCAACGGAAGTTTCTATTGGACAAATTCAGGCATGTTTTCCTTCTTGTGTTCCATTTGCTTCTATTTTAAAATAAGTTTTAATCGGCGGAATGAATACACACAAACACAGAACGAGCAGCCTCGTATAAAGGGCATGGTTACTTTGCTCGTTACATTTATAATTCCTTCTCTCATCTACACTCCTTCCGCCGCTCACCTTTGCCCTTTGCTTGTGGAATTCAGTGCACAATACAACAGCTGCATGTGACCAGGCGAGAGCCTTTACATGCCAAACTTTCATACCATAACCACTACACACAGCCTACATTGTTTTCACCATATTAACGTCATAGTCAACATAGCTACTAGAACTAACGCGCTAGTAAACCAATCATGGAGTACAGTATACAATCATGCAGTACAGTATACAGCAAGCAGTTTAGCAGTTTCACCAGCAGGCCCCGGTGGCAATACATTAATGAAACCCGAAGCTTACATTGACTAGGAAGAGATCCAGTGTTGGATAGCCATAGCCAGCTAGCTAACATAGCATTCCTCTCTGTTTGAGCCAGGTGTTTGAGTAGTCTAAACTAGCTAAATTAATTTTCTAGCTAAGTCAGTGAAAGTGAAACAAAATACAGTTGAAGTCGTAAGTTTACATACACTTAGGTTGGAGTCATTAAAACTTGTTTTTCAACCACTCCACAAATTTCTTGTTAACAAACTTTAGTTTTGTCGGTTAGGACATCCACTTTGTGCAAGACACTAGTATTTTTTTCCAACAAATGTTTACAGACAGATTATTTCACTTATAATTCACTGTATCACAATTCCAGTGGGTCAGAAGTTTACATACCCTAAGTTGACTGTGCCTTTAAACAGCTTGGAGAATTCCAGAAAATGATGTCTTCAGAAGCTTCTGAGAGACTAATTGACATTGTTTGAGTCAATTGGAGGTGTACCTGTGGGTGTATTTCAAGGCCAACCTTCAAACTCAGTGCCTTTTTGCTTGACATCATGGGAAAATCAAAATAAATCAGCCAAGACATCAGAAAAAATATTGTAGACCTCAACAAGTCTGGTTCATCCTTGGGAGCAATTTCCAAACGCCTGAAGGTACCACGTTCATCTGTACAAACAATAGTACGCAGGTATAAACACCATGGGACCACGCAGCCGGCATACCGCTCAGGAAGGAGATGCGTTCTGTCTCCTAGAGATGAACGTACTTGGTGTGAAAAGTGCAAACCAATCCCAGAACAACAGCAAAAGACCTTGTGAAAATGCTGGAGGAATCCGGTACAAAAGTATCTACATCCACAGTAAAACGAGTCCTATATTGACATAGCCTGAAAGGCCACTCAGCAAGAAAGAAGCCACTACTCCAAAATCGCCATAAAAATTCCAGACTACGGTTTGCAACTGCACATGGGGACAATGATCATACTTTTTGGAGAAATGTCCTCTGGTCTGATGGAGCAAAACTAGAACTGCTTGGCCATAATGACCATTTCTATTTTTGGAGGAAAAAGGGGGATGCTTGCAAACCGAAGAACACCATCCCAACCGTGAAGCATGGGGGTGGCAGCATCATGTTGTGGGGGTGCTTTGCTGCAGGAGGGACTGGTGCACTTCACAAAATAGATGGCATCATGAGGGAAGGAAAATTATGTGGATATATTGAAGCAAAATCTCAAGAGATGGAAGTTAAAGCTTGGTCACAAATGGGTCTTCCAAACGGACAATGACCCCAAGCATACTTCCAAAGTTGTGGCAAAATGGCTTAAGGACATCAAAGTCAAGGTATTGGAGTGGCCACCACAAAACCTTGACCTCAATCCTATAGACAATTTGTGGGCAGAACTGAAAAAGCGTTTGCGAGCAAGGAGGCCTACAAACCTGACTCAGTTACACCAGCTCTGTCAGGAGGAATGGGGCAACTTATTGTGGGAAGCTTTTAGAAGGCTACCCAAAACTTTTGACCCAAGTTAAACAATTTAAAGGCAATGCTACCAAATACTAATTGAGTGTATGTAAACTTCTGACCTACTGGGAATGTGATGAAAGAAATAAATGCTGAAATAAATCATTCTCTCTACTATTATTCTGACATTTCACACTCTTAAAATAAGGTGGTGATCCTATCTGACCTAAAATAAAGATTTTTTACTTGGATTAAATGTCAGGAATTGTGAAAAACTGAGTTTAAATGTATTTGGCTAAGGTGCATGTAAACCTTCGACTTCAACTGTAGCTAGCTCTCTCTCACTTTCTCTTTCTCTCTCTCTCGCTATCTTTCTCTAGCTTCTCCTTCATTTCCCTTTAATATTTTCTTTCTCTTTGAGTCAACTAATCACCACATTTTATGCACTGCAGTGTTAGTTAGCTGTAGCTTATGCTTTCAGTACTAGATTCATTCTCTGAACCTTTGTTTGGGTGGACAACATATTACTTAAATACATGCTGCAAGAGCTCTGATAGGTTGAAGGATGTCCTCCGGAAGTTGTCATAATTAGTGTAAGTCTATAGAAGGGGACGAGAACCATGAGCCTCCAAGGTTTTGTATTGAAGTCATTGTACCCAGAGGAGGAGTGAAGCGAGCTGTCCTCCAGCTACAACATGGTGCTACCCTACAGAGTTCTGCTGAGGCTACTGTAGACATTCATTGCAAAACAGTGTGTTTTAATCAATTATTTGGTGATGTGAATATATTTAGTATAGTTTTATCAAAAAATAATACTTTTTAAAATATTTAACTATTTACATTTTTTTGAAGTTCACTGAGAAGGACGGTCCTCTCCTTCCTCTGCCGAGGAGCCTCCACTGGCTAGTAGGTGCCAGGCGCACCGGTTTGTGTCAAGAAGTGCTGGGGTTTTCAAGCTCAACAGTTTCCCTTGTGAATCAAGAATGGTCCACCAGCCAATGGACATCCAGCCAACTTGACACAACTGTGGGAAGCATTGGAGTCAACATGGGCCAGCATCCTTGTGGAACGCTTTCGACACCTTGTGGAGTCCATGCCCCGATGAATTGAGGCTGTTCTGTGGGCAAAAGGGGGCAGTACAACTCAATATTAGGAGCGCTCTTAATGTTTTGAACACTCAGTGTATATGATTTAAAGCAAACTGTAAAAACAGACTGTCAAATCTGCTCCTAATAAGATAAGAGTCTTACAGAAACTGTAAGGTTGGAGTCCCGACTACACCAAACCGAGAGAGAACAGGAGGGGAATGAGAGCAAGAACTGGAGAGCCCCAGCTGTGAGCGACTGCTCTCTCTCTCTCTCTCTCTTCTCTCTCTGAGATATTTGGTTCATTATAGTTCCCTGGAGGGGCTGCATCCTGTGAGTGAGGCCCGTTGCCAGGCCTTTGCTTGCACCGTGGTGGAGAGAGACTGTCTTTAGGACACTGTTTGGCAGTTCCACAAGCACAGTTCCAAAAGACAACAGTAGTGCTGTGAGGGAGGTCGTGTTGGAGAGGACATGTAGGTGTGAATCTGTGGACATCAGAAGCGTGTGGATGAGGTGCTGTTCGTGGTGGGAAAAGAACCCCAACCATGCTGTCATCTATATGAATGACCTACTATAATGGTGTTTTAATCGTTGGTTGGTTCATACATTGGCCTTTCACTGTAACACATTTTTGAAAATGTTTTTCTGAATATTTTCGGGGAATATTTTTTCACAAGTACAGTATATTCTTCTTCATTTCCATAGCTTTGAACACTCAGATTTGACTGTGTCTCATTTAATTTAGCTCTGAGGTTTGTAGTAGTCTATTTTCTTCTCTCTCCTGCACAATTATGTCTCTAATATTTCCCATTGCTTAAGCCCGCTGCCGATTTTGGTTAGGAACTCATAAATAATTTACTGAAAGAGCGGCTGGAAATTCATGTGCAATTTGCAGCTGCTAAAATCCGGCTATTGTTTCCTGGGCTGTTCAACAGAACTACAGATAGAATCTTAGAATGTTAGACAGTCGCTTTGTACAACAGAGAACATGATCTAAAATTCTAACAGTCCCTCCCTGACAGGCCAGACAATCATTAGTGGGTGAACTGCAAGTCACTGTCCACTAAGGGCTACAAGCTGTCTCCAGCTATCATTTTATATACCAGAGAGACCCACATTTTCATAATATATTTTGATACTCTTTGGTCACATTTATGCTGTTTCACCGTGAAAGCGTGTTGGATTAAACAATGCTATGTACTGAATAATTTAATATGAGCATTATGGCATATCCTATTTGTATCGACTGCAGTCTCCCTACTGCAACATATTTTCACTCTAACATAAATACATAATATTGAACATTTTTACTTTTACCCCACCAACCTAAATCTTCATGAAGGTAGTTTTACTCATTTGATATGATTATTTTAAGAACTTATTTGCCCCTGAAATAATCCTGAATGTCGATGTTAAAGTGTGATATTGTGTACCGTGGTTCTTCTGGGGGGAGAGGCTGAGTCAGGGAGTTAAGGTTAGGGATATAGCATGAGGGTGAATAGTCCCTGCCGGCAGCTCCAGGTGCAACCTATTCCTCAGTGGCTCCTCGGTCCGGGTAAATACACCCTCACAGTCTGATATCTCCTCGCCTGGACAGGTGGCCAGTCCTCTGGTTCAGAGGTTCCCCCCTTCCCTCTCCCACCACCCTCTCTCCCCTCGTCCTTCTCCCCTCTGTCTCTCTCCCCTCTGTCTCCCCTCATCCCTCTTCCCCTCTGTCTCCTCACCCAGCACCCCTGAATCTGATACACTGTGGGGAACCCAGCCAAGCCTGGCAGCGGATAAATGACCCCACAATCCACCATCTTAACCATTGTCGTACGCAGCAAACAGGAGATGGCTATATAGTAGTGTGTGCTTGTGTGTGTGTTTGACGACTATGGGGATATAAAACAACATTTCTGCCCCAGCAGCTCCCAACTCCCTTCCTATACCCTGACCTATTTTGAGGATGTATCTCTTAACAGAAAGATTAAGGCTGTTTAATGGTAGGTGACACAGCAGTGTCCTGCAGTGATTTTCTTGCTTAATCCTTAACATCTTCGGTAAAAGAGCTTTCAGAAGAAATTTTGTGAGTTTTTGGCATGCACCCCTTGAGGGAATGCGGGATTGTCAGAGTGCATTTTTCGATTCTTGGAAGCTATTCCTCAGGAGAGTCATGGAGGGCTTCTCCCTTCAGTGAGTTAGGTAAGAGAGTCAGGAATAGTTGCCAAAGTAATTCCACCTAAAGCTCTGTTGGAAATTACAAAATGTTTCTTCTATATTAGTCTGTCACCTTGCCTCAAACGTCTCTGGAAACACTATAAAACGAAGACCACTGAAGTGAAGCATTTCCTTACGAGGGGCTCTTAAGAAGAGGAGACGATGTCCTGGGGCTATTTGGTGCCATGCTCAGAGACTCACAGACGAGGCCAGGGGATGTTTAGCAGCTACTGGGCTGTGACCATGTTGTGAAGCTGCCTGTGTGTCCTGGAAGCAGAATCAGATGCCCACTCTGGCCCTTATCCTATCCTCCTCTCAGGAATTAACAAATACAACAAAATAGTATTTTCTTGCCAAACACATGTGAAGTTACATGCCAAGCTTTCTCAAAGTTGTTTTGTCAAATCAAATCATCAAATCAAATTTTATGGTTAGCAGATGTTAATGCGAGTGCAGCGAAATGCTTGTGCTTCTAGTTCCCGCAGTGCAGTAATATCAAACAGGTCAATCCTGCAATCCACAACAACTTCCTAATACACACAAATCTAAAGGGGTGAATGAGAATATGTACATGTAAGTATATGGATGAGAGTGGCCGAGCGGCATAGGCAAGGTGCAATAGATGGTATAAAATACAGTATATACAGTACATATGAGTAATGTAAGATATGTAAACATTATAAATAAAATACAGTATTTACATGTGATATGAGAATGTAAGATATGTAAACATCATTAAAGTGACTAGTGATCCATTTATTAAATTGGCCAGTGATTGGGTCTCAATGTAGGCAGCAGCCTCTCTGAGTTAATGATGGTTATTTAACAGTCTGATGGCCTTGAGATAGAAGCTGTTTTTCAGTCTCTCGGTCCCAGCTTTGATGCACCTGTATTGACTTCGCCTTCTGGATGGTAGCGGTATGAACAGGCAAGGGCTCGGGTGGTTGATGTCCTTGATGATCTTTTTGACCTTCCTGTGACATTGGGTGCCGTAGGTGTCCTGGAGGGCAGGTAGTTTGCCCCCGGTGATGCGTTGTGCAGACCTCACCTCCCTCTGGAAAGCCTTGCGGGTTGAGGGTGGTGCAGTTGCCGTACCAGGCTGTCATACAGGCCGACAGGATGCTCTCGATTGTGCATTTGTAAAAGTTTATCAGGGTTTTTCTTGTGACAAGCCAAATTTCTTCAGCCTCCTGAGGTTGAAGAGGCGCTGTTGCGCCTTCTTCACCACACTGTCTGTGTGGGTGGACCATTTCAGTTTGTCTGTGATGTGTACGCCGAGGAACTTAAAACTTTCCACCTTCTCCACTGCTGTCCCTTCAATGTGGATAGGGGGGGTGCTCCCTCTGCTGTTTCCTGAAGTCCACGGTCATCTCCTTTTTTTTGTTGATGTTGAGTGAGAGGTTGTTTTCCTGACACCACACTCCAAGTGCCCTCACCTCCTCTCTATAGGCTGTCTCACCGTTGTTGGTAATCAAGCCCCCTTCTGTTGTTTTGTCTGCAAACTTGGTGATTGAGTTGGAGGTGTGCATGGCCATGCAGTTGTGGGTGAAACAGGGAGTATAGGAGGGGGCTGAGCATGCACCCTTGTGGGACCACAGTGTTGAGGGTCAGTGAAGTGGAGATTTTGTTTCCTTCCTTCACCACCTGGGGGCGGTCCGTCAGAAAGTCCAGGACCCAATTGCACAGGGCGGGGTTGAGACCCAGGGCCTCCAGCTTAATGATACGATTGGAGGGTACTATGGTGTTGAATGCTGAGTTGTAGTCAATGGACAGCATTCTTACATAGGTATTTCTTTTGTCTAGATGGGATAGGGCAGTGCGCAGTGTTTTAGACCCTGCCACATACGTCTTGTGTCTGAGCCATTGAATTGCGACTCCACCACCTTGTTCCTGTGGTTTGGAATTCTTGATAAGGGCAACATTAGTATTAACATTGTAATACATAGTCAGGTAAATGAATTGCCGTGGCCTCCCGAGTGGCACAGTGGTCTAAGGCACTGCATCGCAGTGCAAACTGTGTCCATACAGATCCTGGTTCTGTTCCAGGCTGTGTCACAGCCGGCCGTGACCTGGAGACCCATTAGGTGGCGTACAATTGTCCAAGTTAGTTTGGCCGGCCGGGATGTCCTTGTCCCATTGCGCTCTAGCGACTCATGTGGCAGGCTGGGCGCATGCACGGTCGCCAGGTGCACGTTGTTTCCTCCGACACATTGGTGCGGCTGGCTTCCTGGTGTTAAGAAGCAGTGAAGCTTGGTGTGGTCGTGTTTCGGAAGACGCAAACCTTGGGAGAAAATATTAATATTACCAAATAACATTTCAAGATATACTATATTGTATACTGCACTAGTTGATCACATAGTACAACTATAGAAAACATTTCAACCTACATGACACTAGAATACAGTATGTGGATGTTTATAGTGAATTGTGAAGTAGTACAGCTGGAGAGCAGATTCCGAGTTATCCCAGCTGAAGAACAGCAGGCCAGGTTCAGAGAAAGAAATAGAGAGCAAATTGGCTGGTCCGTTGCTACTCCTATCTTTAAGATATAAGGGGTTGACCTCTGTTATTCCATCTGTAAGGCCTGTTGCTCTCCGTCTGTAAGGGCAATGTAGTGTAATGGCTCCAGGATCTTGGAACTTCCCCCAATCAAATGTTCTATTAACCCAGTGCCATGTTACCTAATTGAGACTGGATGTGGTTAGATACACCAGTTTGTCATTTCTACTTATCTTTGGTAATGTCCCAGCAAGCACATAACGCTCTGAGAACATATGTTTCTTAGAGCTTGGTGAGAGCGTGGTTGTCGCATGGTTATTTTGCACACAACCTTCCCACGTTCTGGTAATGGTCCAGCATAGTTGCTTGGCTTTGGAACATGCTCAGTACAATTAAGGAACTTGACAAAAAATAACTTTATTTTCATGGTATTTCATTGACTTAACAGAACCTTTCCTAAAAGTTCAAACGTAGTTACATTTAATTACATTTTTAGTAATGTTCCAGGAATGTTCTCCAACTGGTTTGACATTGGGAATGTTCTCAAATAGTTCAGCGAACGTTAAGAAACAACGTTCTTCTGTGGGAACTTCAATACAATTTCAATACTTAAGCATAATGTTTCCTGCAGATTTCCTCATGGTTCTATTTAAACTAACGTTCTCAAATTGTTCTGAGAATGTTAAGATTCTGTGGGAATTTGAGCAATTCAGCATAACGTTTCCTACACGTTTTCTCTGGTTTCTATTTAAAGTCATATTCTCAGAAAACTTTCCACAAAACCACATTTCTAACAAAGTTATTTAAAAACATAGGCATTCTGCTCCCAGCATCAATAAACTCTCTCTCTCTCTCTCCTCATTCTTGTTAAGTGGGTTCAGGTGTGTTGGCTGCGCAAACTGATCTTAATAAGTGCTTTTTTGAATAGACTAAAATGAACAGCTTTGTATGAGTAAAAAAAACAAAACGTGGCATGATACAGTAGCTCCACCCACAGTGGACGTATTCCCTGGATAGAGAACAGAAGATCATAGTTTCGAATATCGCTGATGCCGTGCCACAATAAAACATGTATGTGTTTGCAAGATTAATGCCTGAGCAAATTCATTTCCAGGTGTCCTATCTCTACTTCAAAAGCTCAAAACAGTTAACCTAAGCCAGCAGGGTTATTAAAAGTCTAATTGAAACATTCAGTGAAAGTTTACATTTTTTCAAAAACATCCAAATAACCCAGAATTTCTGGTTCTCAGAACATTTTAAAAATGTTCTGTTTTACCGGTCAGGAAATGTATGGCTTCAGTCCCAGAACCAATGGGAAACAAAAAAAACGTGCTAGCTGGGGGGCTATTATGTGCGATTTACTACGATTTACTACAAGTGTCATATCAGGACATTTCTGACAGTTTGTGTAATTATTGAACAACTTCGGAGGTTTTACATTTGATTATGTTCAGATTAGATTGTCTTTTTGTTCTGAGAATGTCGACTTGTAAGTAATGCTTTGGATTTCCCGATTTTTAAGCAAGTTGAGATACACCTATATATATATATATCTGATATATCCATTTGTGTTATGCAACAAATTATTTATTATTTATATATGTTAGAGATGCTTAATTTAGTGTGAACATTTAAATAGCCATGTGAAGTGTCATATAATTTACCATTTAACCCCACACAAATGATACATTCTAAAGGTAATTTGATTTAATGTTTCTACTCCATTTCAACATATTTTTTGTTTCTTCAGTGAGGATAAAGACCATCAAATATATTGTTAAATTGTTACGTTGCTTCCTGATGGTGTGTGTGAGCGTCTTATCTCCTTGAGAGGAGTAAAATGTTCTAATCTGGTCCCCAATAGACTTAAGCTCTATCTCCAGTACGTTAACTGTTGTTCAGCATAATCCCAGAACCCAGCACCCTTCAAGTAGGTCATGTGGTCATGTTTGTCAAACCCAGCTGAAGTGAACATGACATTTTTCCTGGCTTAATTCAGAATAAAAAAAATGCATGCGATTTTGAACTTTAGATCTCCGGAGAGAGGCGTAAACAAGTATGAAATTAAGTGTCTTATGAAATGCTGGGCCAGGGACGTGAATCGAATTGAGACGTGCGCATTATTCACATTTGAGAGAGAGAGAGAGAGAGAGAGAGAGAGAGAGAGAGAGAGAGAGAGAGAGAGAGAGAGAGAGAGAGAGAGAGAGAGAGAGAGAGAGAGAGAGAGAGAGAGAGAGAGAGAGAGAGAGAGAGAGACCAGTATAGTAATTATATAATATTTCTAGTATTATCAATACTGCTTAGAACTGCGTAGATTACAAATATTGTGGTCCTCTGTAGCTCAGTGGATTCGATTCCCGGGACCACCCGTATGCAAGCATGACCGCAAGTCACTTTGGATAAAATAATCTGCTAAATGTAGTATGTTATTATGGTATATTGCAAAAGTCATCACGCCTGCAGTCCTTGGTTCTAGCCTAGTATAGAACCGAGTTCCCTTAGCTGTTCTCTCATTAGGAACAGCTAACTATGTTTGTCCCCATTTTAACAGTAGGTTACTCTGGGGTCATAATAATACTCCCCAAGAAACAGAAAACATCCTGATAGCCCCCAGGACACTTTACCATTAGCCAGTTAGTTGTAGAGCAAATCTAAACATTTTAATAAGAGCTTAATAATAATTGAATCTGGCCTTATTTGCAATGCACATTCAAGCCTAATACAAGTATATTATGTGTTTTTAAATGTGTTTGACATTCGGTGACTGGATGACTGGTTGACTGGAGCGCTGCTTTAACAACAAGGATACCATCATGCTCAACCGTCAGGCCACAGAGCATGGATAAGGGTGCAGTCCTGGGTTCAAATAGTATTTGTTATCATTGAAATACTTTTAGAGTTTGATTGGGTCTGCCCGAAGAGCCAAATCGTAGAGGTTTGCATTTTCTGGGGCTCTTGAATTGGTTCCATTGAGCCAGGGATGCTCAATCAAGCGCTGCAAACGTGTTTGAAATGAAAACGAATACTACTTGAAACGACATCTGGTACGGTGGACTGAGCTGCTGCAGTTAGTCCTTGGACCACCTGACAGACAGTGTGACCAGAGTAGACCAGACCAGACCAGTGGAACCTCCAGCCAGCCTCCCGATGAGGGATGGAACAGAGCAGGAAACTACAGCCCATATCAGCGGAAATGATCCCACAGCAGAGAGAGACGGACAGGATTAGATGTTATCCCACTGTAATTTCCTCTGTGTGATGAATGGGTCTAGATACAGACCTTATTGTCTGTAACCCTTTGAAGACCTCTCTGATTATTACTTATGATCCATTTACCATCAGGGCCTTTCTGACACACGTTAGCAATTGCTCTCTGACCGATTCCAAGCCGGTGTACTTTTCTGATAAAGCAGTCTGGCCTCACAGACCCACACCATACACACACAAACACTGAGTCATGCAATATATAATATATATTTTGTATCCCAATGGTTCTGTCAACTATGTTGTAGGTACATCAGTCATAAGCTACAAACTGTGTGTGTGTGTACAGCAGGTCGATGTTGGTTCGCCACTGTGATAGCAGACCCTTTCTATGACAAAACCCCCTAAAAAACCCCACAGTTGAGCTGCCACCGACAGACAGGGAAACAGGGAAGCACCTATCTCTGTAAAAGCCACGCAGCTGTGTCAGGTCATTTCACAGCCACAAACCTATGGTGTGCAATCTTGTTCCCCTGCAGCACCCCAGCCATGAGCTAATTCATTACCTGTCTGAGGACACGAGTGGTGGTGGGGGATGAAACACCGAAACACCTTCTGGAAACGCTAGCGTTAAACAAGCTATTTAGGGGGAGACATGTCTCCTAAACGCCACAGTGGAAACAGACAGTGATGTAAAGCTCCCAGTGAAATGGCTCGTCCTGATCCTGGGGGCTATAGGAGAGAGAGAGAGAGAGAGAGAGAGAGAGAGAGAGGAGGAGGAGGAGGAGGAGAGGGGGATGGAGAAAAAAAGACCTATTGTGACAGATCTGGGTATCCTGAAATAGAAGCTAACCCGGGGAGGCACGCCAACTCACCTTGTAGCAACAGCAGTCAGGAAAAAAACCCACACACAGGCTCACCTCTGCTAGTCAGGCTGGGGTGAGGGGAGCGAGGCCGCGAGCTGTCTGCCGTGACATTGCAGCGTTGCAGGGCTGGGGGAAGGAAGCGGGGGGGGCCTGGGTGTCTGACAATGTGTCCCCCTCAACCTCCCTGCTGTGTGATAGCTGTCAGGGGGTGTGTGGGGGGACTGGACCGGACCTGCCAGCACGCATCTGTCTGACAGGCGACTGGGAAGGTGCACTGCAAGCGCACGTCACTATCAATAACCCTTGTTGTGGACGATGGGTCAGGGACATACCCCTGGTACATAACATACAGTCACCATGCACTCTGTGTGTGTGTGTGTAGTGTGTGTGTGTGTGTGTGGGGGGGGGGTTGTCACCTAACACAGAGTCATGTTTGCTAATACTGAGAGTCGTGAATTCATTGGAAAAATACAGTGTGTGAATAAATAGTAGTTTATACTAACACGCAGGAGTACACACTATGAGAAGAGGCTATATACTGACAAATAGATGCCGGTGAGAGGGAGAGGTGGGAAGGCATATGCTAAACTGCATCTTATTTGCCTGTTTGCTCACTCGGTCGATGGCAAGCAGACAGACAGAAGTACACACCGGTTTTGTTAGGTCAGTTTGAGAGAGGGAGAGTGGGAGAGGGGGTCGGGGAGGGCGATCGAGGGGAGGATGAAGGATGCATTATATGAGTGCTTACAGTCAACAGCCAGTCAGTCCACCACGCTGTCTGACATGTAGATCTGTTACAATCATTTCCAGAAAGTGAGGAAATCAACCTGGGTGTCTGTGAGACGTTTTATTCCTGGCACATCCGGCCACACACACACACACACACGGGCACACGGACACACACCTACACACAGACATTCTCCCCATACTGCCACAGTGAACAGATGGAATAGGTAAGCTCTGTAAGATGAGAGAATGTCAATGATGGCTGACACAGAAAACTCCAGACCACAGATCGATACATGACATTACACTTCGCTCTCTGAAAAAGGGCTGCTTCAGTCTGTAAGTATTACAGAACATCTTACTTTACAGGTTAGTTGACACCTCCCTGGTTTTCTTTTTTATTTCACCTTCATTTAACAAGGCAAGTCAGTAAAGAACAAATTCTTATGAGGGCCTGTGTGGCGATAAATGCGTCGGTACCCTACATATTTACTGAAGTCAAATGCTACTGAAGTTCTCAGGAGTAACAGGAGCAACACCCAAGCGTTAGCCCTTCAAAAACGGTTCAGACTTCCATTTTTATTTTATTTTTTACTTTGTCTCAGTCATGGAATATGTATTAGATTTTTTCTTACATTTTTTTCTGATTGCTTATCTCATTTTGTCTTTGAAACTATAGGCTATTTTTTGCAAAACTCTACACACTAACCACAAATCCTTACACCAAACCAGCAAAACATTGTACGTCTCTTGCAAAAGCAAACCATTCTTGCAAAACCCTTCCAACTCAAAAAACAAGTACAAATGTTTGCGTCAATACAGTAGACACAAACCGTCATTTTGAATAAGCACGCGAAGCACCAACTACACACTGACAGAATAAATGTAAAATATATAAAACAAAAACACTTTTTCTGTGTGCAGAGCATAGCAGTTTGCAATAAAGTTTTGTCATGCATGTAGAAAACACACATACACACAGGTATCCAAATGTGTGAAGTATGGTAATCCAAACAGAACACACTATCAATACAAATTAGCGGGGGAAAGTCATTTTTTTCTTCTCAAAATGTTCTAACACTCCTCAAACAAAGGTAGAAGAAAACGAAAAGCATTTGTTGCTAGAAAAAAAAAGAACAGAAACAATTCTCGCCTTCTTTGTGGGTCTGGCCATAAGACTTCCTCCACATCACAGGTGACGTTGTCTTGAGCTAGGCAGCGTGGGAAGAGTGCCGTATCCAGGCCTGGCATGACCCCTGATCCATGTCTCCACAAGCCTCCTCCATTGCCTGTCGGAGGGGTGAGCGTTGGTGGGGCTGGCGATCAGACACCTTCCAACGCCATGCAGAGAAGAATTCGTCAATAGGATTCAAGAACGGAGAGTATGGGGGGGGGGGATTGAGTGCGATGAAAAGTGGGTGACCTGTGAACCGATTGCGGACCACAGCAGCCCGGTGGAAACTAACATGGTCCCAGATGATAACGTACCTGGGCTGCTCGGGCAGCTCCCCCGTCCTGCTTCACCTCTTCCTTCTCCTCCTCCTTCTACTCCTCCTCTTACTTCTTCACCTACTAGCTCTGGTTTGTAAGTGAACTCATTATCTAAAAGGGGTTTACACACGTGTCAATGTGGAAAGGCAATTGGCGAAATGGTGTAGCAATGTAGAGACCAACGTTTACGGTTTTGCTAGAAGTGTGTTATTACATTGCAAACTGCGTGTAAAGCAGTGAGTTGTGTTAACAGTTTTGAAGAAAAAGTGTGTTATAGAATTACAAACTGAGCTTAAAGCAGAGAACGTGCATTCAGTTTGGCACTGTTGGTGAATGCATTGGCTAAAAGTGTTAATGGTTTCAGGGATAGTGCTTCAAGAATCACTGTTAGAAAAAACTGTAATATGCAATTTAGATGCAAGATTTGAAATGGCATATTACAAAACTGCTTTTGACTGATCTAAGCGATTAATTCTAATCGCGTTAACTACTCAAACTTATTTGGGACATAGACTGTGGTAGAAAAAATATTTTCATGAATGAAGGCCCATATGAGATGATTATCCACATCCAAACCCAACATAGTGTCACATCACGTAGTGTTTAAGTTGACACCGCCATAGTGTCCTCTGTCAGGTTCCTCTCCTTTTTACTGCTGTCAGATTCCAAACTAGCAAATTAACAGGCTTTGATTCCAAGGTTCTGAGAAGCTCATCCCTTCAAAAGCCAATCAGAATGTTTACCAGAACGGTCGTGGGGTAGAGAAGTTTAGAGTGTAATCCGCAGTGTAGCCAGCGCTCTGATGTGGTCCTTTCGTGACAGCGACACACACACACACACACACACACACACACACACACACACACACACACACCTCCTCAATGATGAGCTCGTCTCTGCGCTTTTAATGAACCGCAGGGCAATTATCAAAGCCTCCCCGTATTGATCTCCCCTTAGTGAGAGGTTCAACAGCCACCAGCCTTACACACACGTTTTAAGTCACTTTCAGCCATGTTCATTACAGAGACCAGGCACCATGAAGCCAGTGTCAGGCTCAAGTCCTATTCCTCGGCCCACGCTCATGTACAGTTACACCACATACAGGAGAAGTGTTGCTGTCCAGTGTGTGTGTATGTGTGTGCGCGTGTTTGCAAGACAAGAGCATGAGAACATATGATTTCTCAGCATTTGCAGAATCTCTCATTTTTTACACTGACTGAACTCCATGGTTGCTGTCCGTGCAGTAATGTTGAGGTATACAACATGTCTCTGTTGTTTAACTGAAAAGTGAAAGCTCCAGTCATTTCTGGGTTCTGAAATCAGTTGATACTTTGCACAATCTTTGGAGATCTGCTTCCAAGCATCCATATATCCAGGCTGTTTTAACTTAGTATTTACCTTACCCTATTCATTGTGTACATGGACTCTAACAGTTTTTGCATTGCCACCTGTCACAAACTCTCATTTATAAAGTTACCAAGTTCTCTCCCTCCAAACAATTCCAAAGCTAAGTGTTATATTCACGCCGAACGAAATATAAATATTTTGAGGAAAAGTTGAATGGAGTTTTTTGTGTAAATTAAGCTGTTCTGTCATATAATATACAACCTGAATTGTTACCTTTATGAAATCACGGATAGTATTTACGCCGGGGTCAGAGTGAGTGATAACGACATCAGTGCTATGTTTGTAATATTAGAGAGCTAAGACCTGAACTGCTCCAGCTGAGACAATTTTGTATGTCTACAGAGTTTACATGAAAAACCTGTTTATATTGCAAAAGAAGCGTATTTTACAAGATTTTGTCCCTGTGTTTATTTAAATGTAAAATATTTCTCTCCCCCTTTGCCTCGCGGCAAAGCTGGTGTGTCCAAAGCAGTTGTATAAATCACCTAATGCCGGGTCACAGCCATTTCAACAGCATGCAATATTGTGTGGATTTATTAAGCATTGTATCAGATCTGTATTTATGGTTCATTTTGATGCAGCTGTTCTGGAATTCCACGTAGATTACTGTCCATTGGTGTTGATATTGATTGGTTGGCTGGAATCATTCTAGACGTGGTACCGTGTAATTCCGACCATATGAACACGCTGGGACAGGTTTCTCATGTAACTCTCGTCTTAACCCTTAATGGGCGCCCTTTGAAAATGGTACATTTTCAATTATTATCACTGTATCTGTCGCCAGTCCATCTGTCAGCTGTGGTTGGTAAAGTAGCGGGATGGAGGATGCACATGGTATTGGAATGTATGGACCCCTCTGTACTCTTCATAGTCTGTAATCTCCCTAATCTCCTCGGAGCTCAGACGTAATCTTTAGGACTTCCACGTGCATTGTGTAACTTCAGTAGCTCCAGAACGCATAGGGGTAAAGACACGGTACCTTTTGAAGATTTAAGATGTGCTCAAAATGGCGCCCTTTCCCCTAAATTTGACCAGGTTCCTGGTCAAAGTAGTCCACTATAAAGTGAATGGGGTGCCATTTGGGATGCAGGTCTGATTCTTTCATGCTCATTATATTATTCATTTCTAACAGTTGTAGGAGAACACAGAAGACCAATCAAGTGGTATATTAAAGTTGTTTTTCTATTTAGTTTTCCAGTGCCTGTTATTTGGCCCTCTCTTCAAAGGGATGATTTTTAGCCACAGGAAACAGAACGTTTCAAATGACCATTTCAAATGGCATTTCCTACAATTGTTTCACAATTAAGAAGAAGTACGATCATTTGACACATCTTTCATTCCAAAGAAATACCATCAGCTATTGGATTGCAGTTCATTTTTTTTTGTGTGTGCGAAAAACCTCATCCAAGATTAGGACGCAAGTGAAGATTTTTTATTTTCTTTGTGAAATTCTTTTCGCATAGTTTTACAAAGGTTTCTCAGTCAAGTACCGCTCGTTGTCATTCCATGCACCACAGAGTATTCTGCATACTGAGCCTCATCTTTTAGTCTTTCGTTTTTCATTTTTTTCTAGGAGAGCTTGGTCTCTGGTCATTTTGTATTTATTATTCATATCTTTTCCCCCTCTGTTTTCGAACAGATCGTATCGATTTGATAATGACACAGAAACCGCCTACATTGTCTTTAGATGGATGTCTCTTACGCAGTATTTCTTTGCTCTTTTATAATGCGACCCCTACTGTTAAGTACTCTGTTCTTACACTTCTATTAAACTAAAGGCCAGATCGACCAAAAAAAGAGATTATAAAATCTTAAGGCCTTTTTCAAATGGTACCTAAGTGGTGTATCATATAACCAATATGTCTTTTTTTCTGGAACCTCTCCCACAACCACACGGACCGGGCTTCAATAAATCCAGTGCATTGTGAAATTCTGGTTTGGAGCGCTGTATGTGTGGCTCGTGTCCAAATGCCTGTGGTCTCCCTGTTTATTTGTCCTGCGGTGCAGGTTTAGAGTGAGGTAGGTCTGAGGACTCCAGCTGAACAAGGGTAAACACACTGCCCTGGGTGCCGCGGCAACAAAACAAAAAAAATGTGGATATTTCTACTCAAGACGGATTTCAACTGGCCCATTGTTTTTAACAGAGAGGCTGAGAGAGCCGACCCCCTTTTAAACATTGGGCACTTTCTCATAACACATTGTGCTGGGCTAAAAAGTGTTTTGTATATGTCTATTGACAAAAAAATATTCCTGTGTCATGGCATGTGTATACTAGGGCTTATGTAAACTAAAGAACACTAGTACTTTGGCAAGTAACATCAACATTTTTAGACAGTGTTCCCTGCAAATCTCTCTGGTTATTGGAAGCGCAGTTCCCCCCCAAAAATGACTGATATACATAATCTATACTCTCACATATCCTCCCAGTGTTATAACGAAGATCCCTCTCTCCCACATGATTACACTTTGTCCATAGAATATTTAGGTTATACGTCTACTAAGCTGTGTAAGCTAAGCTAGTCAACTGCTGAAATAGGTCACCGGACAAGAGGCCCACATCAGACGTGTTACCAACTAACTGTGTCCAAAGCTCACAACAACAGGCCCTTATCGTAACCCAATCAAACCCTCTCATACTCATGCAGAGAAATGAATCATTGACTACAACAGACAGGCAGTGCCTCCAAAATAGAGATTGTTCACCGCCACCGGATGGAAGCCAGGGACTCGAGACAAGCCCCAGCTGCACGGCTACTAGTCTAGGTTCAAAAGGAGAAAAACAACATGCCACAACTGTATAAAGACAGCTCGGGTCCATGTTTGAGTTTGTCTCTATGTGAAAGCCACTCTAGGCAGCCAGTGCACTCTGACCGGTGGTTCTGGCCTACAGGCCAGGCCAGTCAGGCTGTAGGGGAGAAAGGGGATAGGGGGCCAATCTGCTGTGGGGGTCTGGGACTAGGAACCTAGCCAGGGTCATGTGGGTGACTGTACATGTCCTAAAAGCAAACTGTAACCTACTTTTCCCCCGGGACAACAAGTCCTCAGTCAGAGAGAGTTCTGGTTGGCTAGAGGAAACTCTCTCTATGTTGCAATGTCAACAGGAGAGAAACAGTGACGGTATACAAATGTCTCTAAAAAAAAGTAATTGATTTTCTATAGAAATATTTTTAAAATATCTGTGCTAATGGTTGCATGAATGCTATATTTGGGACTAAACTGCTGTGTAATTTAGGTCCAGCTTACCCCTTGTTTTTCGTCAACAGAAATTCTAAACATCGCATGCAGTAATGTACAACACTTTGCTTTGAAATACTCATGGTTTCCAGGTCAAAGCGTATTAATTATAATCAACATTTGAGCCACACAGCACGGCCTGTTCAAGTCCACGCGCAACCTCTCAACGTGTACTATACATGGCTGTCGAGTTCTGTCTGCTGGTGTTATCAGTATGAGTATGGAGCGACAATGCTAGCCTGTAGCGTTAAGACAAGATATCCTCCACATAAGATCTTCATCCATTTGCTATATTGTTTCCGGGGTAAAGAAGGAGATGTTATACAATATGACGTTTCAGCTCCGACCACAAACACCCAACCGCAAACCAACCCTTTAATTGAGCTCCAAGCTTCCCCTCCTTCACATACACAGAAGTAGCTATTAGAGATTGGCTGAAGAAAAAAAAAATATTTCTGGAAGCCAAATGTGCACTTCTTTTGTAGTGAGAAATATGCAGATCAACAGAGCATCAGTAATCATGTTAGGGCCAGGCCAGGCTGATGTTAAACTCCCTCCAAACTAATCCTGCTCCGTCCTGCTCATTGATGTATGTCACCGGCATCTGATAGACCCACTGGCTAGTCCATGGATTCCCTTTCCTCTCACTCTCAAATTCACATTTTAGTTGTCACATGCGCCGAATACAACAGGTGTAGACTTTACTGTGAAATGCTTACTCATTATACTCACTTCATTTCACGTGTTGAATATTACATCAGTGACTTAAAGTACATCTCTTTGCATAGCGCATCCAAGAATGTTTAAGGAAAAAAATATATAATATCTGTGTGTGCATTCATGTCCAAGAGTATATAGACATTAGCCAGAGACAGAATAAGCCTGGAAGCCAAGCCAGACAACGGTTGTATTAGAGTTGGGAAATGTTGGACAGAGTGTGGTCCAGAGACTGTAGCCTATTATCTGTCTTTGATGAGAAGAGCAGAGGGATGCAAAGCCTGGCTGGAGACACTCTTAGTCTCAGCAGGACATGCATGGGGCAGAGATGTGGGTTATACAGACAGTACAGAAGGAGAATATCAGTGGTTTTGGAGAAATGATAAAACCTCAGAGGTTACGATCGAACAGGAACAGGGGGTGCTCCTCTGGCGTCAACACATTTTCCTCCAAAAGTTTCAGGGATCATTTTGTACTCTTTCATACCCAGTGTGTTTCATGAGTTGTCCCTCAGCGTGATATTCCTTCTTCCTTTGGTTTGTCTCTCTGTGATTTCTTTCGAGTTTGGTAAATATGTGTTTTTCCGTAGTGATTGGGATGAGAGGGGGATGTGTCCTTTTGAAATATTGTATTGTCACTGCTGTGAGCAAATGGAAGTGTTGCTCATCGGTCTATTGACAATGTAGACTTTTCTCACAGAATAAATAAGAGAAAGGGAAATTAAGACAGCTTCCCCAATCACCTAACATGCTTAAGACTTCATTGCTGAATTACTGTTCCAGTATTTTGACTGAAATCTTAATGCAATGAGGATTAAACGGATTACAACATAATCTTGAATAATCCAAAGTGCTATGGACAGAGAAAGGCTTGTAATAACGGTATAAACCCGTCATGAGGTCTGACAACATTGCCAGTCAATGCTAGGATTAAACATTTGTGGAGAAAGTTTCAACTGATGCCTTAGCATCACAGAAAGTACAGTCCAGGAAGCAATTTGTAATTTAAGAGACATGCCTCTTAAACGAATAGCTGGCCATCTCCTGTAAGAGAACTGCTAACAGGAGATGAAGGGTAGGTGGATCTAACAAAGATTCAGTTCTCTTCATTTTGGTTTTTGATCACCAATGTTGAACAGGTTCATTATACATGTAAAGCATCCCAGGTTAGTGAAATACTAAGAATCGATTTTCATTAAAGGGCTTTTCAAAGATTCCATCAGCTTGTCCATTACTTAACCTATGAATACATTTTTAAATTTATATTTGAAGGATTATGCAAAAATATTTATCTTTTGAACTAAATAAACCGGCATTCATCTGTGATATTGACATGATGTTTTGACATTTTCCAACCTACAGTTTCTTTAAAACCCTTAATTACTAACCTTCACTCAATAAGATATGCTAAGTTATGTTATTAAGGCACATTACTATGTTTTGCAGTAGACTTATTTATGAATACAGATATATTGATGTTGTGAAGCATGGAATGGGTAAAAGTTCATGTTTATGAACATGCAATGATATAGCAATGTCCATAACCCCTTCAAACGAACAGATAACCATACCCATACCCATAACAAATAACAAATGTAGTTGTCAGTTGTCTTCACAAAATTGGATACCTAAAGTTATTATTAAAAACCTTGCTGTCTGTCTATTCTGACATTTGCAACATTGATTCAATATTCAAATTTGAACTCCTGCTGTGTCACGCCCTGATCTGTTTCACCTGTCCTTGTGCTTGTCTCCACCCCCCTCCAGGTGTCGCCCATCTTCCCCATTATCCCCTGGGTACTTATACCTGTGTTTTCTGTCTGTCTCTGCCAGTTTGTTTTGTTCGTCATGCCGACCAGCGGTTTTCCCCTTGCGCCTGTCTGTTTCTAGTTCCTGTTTTATAGTTTTCCCGGTTTTGACCATTCTGCCCGCCCTGACCCTGACTGACGTTCTGTACCTTGTCACGCCACACTGGTTTACTGACCTCTGCCTGCCCTTGACCTGTCGTTTTGCCTGCCCCCTGTTCTAGGAATACACTTTTGTTAAATCGACACTGTCTGCATCTGGGTCTTCCCTAAAATGTGATAAGTTTACCTAACCAAACCACCAGTCCTAGCTTGCTATTTTGAAAATCGAATTCAACAATGCCAATAACGTTTTCAATTCAACTTTTACTTTCAAATGCAGCTCAAACATAGACCATGTAAGATTGAACTAAAGCCATTTTATAATAATTTTTATAATTAAAAACATTTGAAAGAAGAGATGTGATTACATATTTACAAATGTATTGAATCATCAAACATAGAATATGGAACAATGAACTAAAGCCATTTTATAATTATAATTATAAACTGGGTAATTCGAGCTCTGAATGTTGATTGGCTGACAGCCGTGGTATATCAGACCATATACCACTCGTATGACAAAACATACATTTTTACTACTTGAATTACATTGGTAACCAGTTTATAATAGCAGTAAGGCACCCTGGGGGCTTGTGATATATGGCCATTATACAGTACCACGGCTTATGGCTGTGTCCAGGCACTCCGTGTTACGTCATGGTAAGAACAACCCTTAGCCGTGGCCTTATACCACACCTCATCTGGCCTTAATTATACCATGGAATTGTTGTTTTGGCTTTAAGGGCATTCTAGAGTATGCACTATTTAAGTGATAATGCCCAAGAAGCCAGTGTTTGGAGCATACAGTATATTGGCACGGGTGTTAGGTTGTCTTCCAAACACCGGCTTCGAGGGCATTATCACTTTTATACGGATGACCAACATATAAATAAAAACGTTATTCTGATGAATTTATTCATGCTATTTCATCCTTCCACAAGATATAGTGCCGACAGATATCTAGGGATGCTACTCAAGCCAGCTGGTTGTTCGTTCTATTGGTTCGGTTGCCAGAGACGTGACCCAGTCATTCAGTCTTCTTGTTCTGTATCTGTATCTTTTTGTTCTGTACCCAGTTGTTTGTTCTAAATGTTCCATTGCCATACTGGCTGGCAACGTTCTTATCCCTTGCTTGCTAGCTAGCCAACTACGGCTAACTTAGGCTACAGTCATGTAAAAAAGTGCTACCAGAATAACAGCAAAGTAGCAGAATTTACATTTGTTTAAGCTGTTTTCTCGTGACATTTATTTGGAAAACATCCATAACAAAGAGCTAATGAGGCGCGATTTCACCTGGCATAGAAAATGTGCTCACTCTCTGGTTCAGCCGTGGTATATCAAATCAAATCAAATTTATTTATATAGCCCTTCGTACATCAGCTGATATCTCAAAGTGCTGTACAGAAACCCAGCCTAAAACCCCAAACAGCAAGCAATGCAGGTGTAGAAGCACGGTGGCTAGGAAAAACTCCCTAGAAAGGCCAAAACCTAGGAAGAAACCTAGAGAGGAACCAGGCTATGTGGGGTGGCCAATCCTCTTCTGGCTGTGCCGGGTGGAGATTATAACAGAACATGGCCAAGATGTTCAAATGTTCATAAATGACCAGCATGGTCGTATAATAATAAGGCAGAACAGTTGAAACTGGAGCAGCAGCACAGTCAGGTGGACTGGGGACAGCAAGGAGTCATCATGTCAGGTAGTCCTGGGGCATGGTCCTAGGGCTCAGGTCCTCCGAGAGAGAGAAAGAAAGAGAGAATTAGAGAGAGCATATGTGGGATGGCCAGTCCTCTTCTGGCTGTGCCGGGTGGAGATTATAACAGAACATGGCCAAGATGTTTAAATGTTCATAAATGACCAGAATGGTCGAATAATAATAAGGCAGAACAGTTGAAACTGGAGCAGCAGCACGGCCAGGTGGACTGGGGACAGCAAGGAGTCATCATGTCAGGTAGTCCTGGGGCATGGTCCTAGGGCTCAGGTCCTCCTCCGAGAGAGAGAGAGAGAGAGAGAGAAAGAGAGAATTAGAGAACGCACACTTAGATTCACACAGGACACCGAATAGGACAGGAGAGGTACTCCAGATATAACAAACTGACCCTAGCCCCCCGACACATTAACTACTGCAGCATAAATACTGGAGGCTGAGACAGGAGGGGTCAGGAGACACTGTGGCCCCATCCGAGGACACCCCCAGACAGGGCCAAACAGGAAGGATATAACCCCACCCACTTTGCCAAAGCACAGCCCCCACACCACTAGAGGGATATCTTCAACCACCAACTAACCATCCTGAGACAAGGCTGAGTATAGCCCACAAAGAACTCTGCCATGGCACAACCCAAGGGGGGGCGCCATCCCAGACAGGATGACCACATCAGTGAATCAACCCACTCAGGTGACGCACCCCTTCCAGGGACGGCAAGAGAGAGCCCCAGTAAGCCAGTGACTCAGCCCCTGTAATAGGGTTAGAGGCAGAGAATCCCAGTGGGAAGAGGGGAACCGGCCAGGCAGAGACAGCAAGGGCGGTTCGTTGCTCCAGAGCCTTTCCGTTCACCTTCCCACTCCTGGGCCAGACTACACTCAATCATATGACCCACTGAAGAGATAAGTCTTCAGTAAGGACTTAAAGGTTGAGACCGAGTTTGCGTCTCTGACATGGGTAGGCAGACCGTTCCATAAAAATGGAGCTCTATAGGAGAAAGCCCTGCCTCCAGCTGTTTGCTTAGAAATTCTAGGGACAATTAGGAGGCCTGCGTCTTGTGACCGTAGCGTACGTGTAGATATGTACGGCAGGACCAAATCAGAGAGATAGGTAGGAGCAAGCCCATGTAATGCTTTGTAGGTTAGCAGTAAAACCTTGAAATCAGCCCTTGCTTTGACAGGAAGCCAGTGTAGAGAGGCTAGCACTGGAGTAATATGATCAAATTTTTGGGTTCTAGTCAGAATTCGAGCAGCCGTATTTAGTACTAAGTGAAGTTTATTTAGTGCTTTATCCGGGTAGCCGGAAAGTAGAGCATTGCAGTAGTCTAACCTAGAAGTGACAAAAGCATGGATGAATTTTTCTGCATTATTTTTGGACAGATATATCAGCTGTGGACACTGTTGTTCAGAGGAGATAGTCAACAACACAGCTAACACAATCACTTCAATCTGAAGCTGGAAAGACTGCAAACTAGCTGCACTTCGTTTCGTTTGACCTTTTTGAATTGACATTTCTTTGTATATATTTGTTTTAAATGATGCCAGCTGATTCATGATTTTGACTGGCTGAGAAACGCTGCCTGTCTGTCTGTCTGTCTGTCTGTCTGTCTGTCTGTCTGTCTGTCTGTCTGTCTGTCTGTCTGTCTGTCTGTCTGTCTGTCTGTCTGTCTGTCTGTCTGTCTGTCTGTCTGTCTGTCTCGTCCTGACTACCAACTCGTTCGTTACTATGGGACAGCAGGAGATCGAATTTGAATATTTAAACAATGTTGCAAACGTCGAAAAGACAGACAGCAAGGTTTATACAAATCTCCACTGTTGAAAAACGAAATGTTTGTCTAAAAGAAATGTGAGATAATGTCCAGATGTTTTTAATAGTGGAGATCAAGTTCATAAATTGCCTGGCTGGGCTGATGAGACAGGTGATTGTGCAGTCAGATGGAACAGAGTAAATAGGAATTTCAAAGTCATAGAGTTAGCCAGTGGTAACTTGGAATAGATACCGGCTGGAATGTGGTTTTAACCAATCAGCATTCGGGATTAGACCCACCCATTGTATAATTCCCTATAATGCATGGCGATTCAGCACAGTCAAATTAAATGGTTATAGTTCACTCTTACATGTTCTATGTTTGATCTTCTTTTGAAAGTAAAAGTCGAATTGAAAACATTATTGGCATTGTTGAATTTGCATTTCATAATAGCAAGCTAGGACTGATGGTTTGGTTAGCAAAACTAGCAGGTTTGTTTGGTTACTAAGGCAACTAATGTAGCGATTTAGTAAACTTGACAGCTTTTTCAGTGGATGTTGAACACGTCTCCCAGCAAATGAACACATTTCTAGTGGCAAATGTGTTAAATTATAGCCATGGTGTAAAAGGGATAATCAACTTGGGGCCCTATGCATTTCAAAAAATATATTGAAGCTCTGTGGAAGGTTAGTTTCACTTCGCTAGTGTGTTGTGGAACACAGCTTCCATGTCGTTCATTATTTTCCATAGAACATATAGCCCCTCGTTGATCACCCCTTACATATTTTTAAATTCCTTACTTTTACTTTAGATTTTGGTGTATTGTTTTTTATTGTCAGATATTACTTCACTGTTGAAGCTATGAACATAAGCATTTTGCTACAATAACATGTGCTTAATTTGTGAATGCAACCAATAACATTGTATTTTCTTTGAAATAAAATATTCATACAATTTTGATGAATAAGATGTTCACACAGTATTGCAAGGTGATTCTCTAGAATGCTAGAATGCATTTTTACCTACATGCAAGCTTGTGTTAGAATGTATTGGATTTATTTTTCACTATGTTGAGAAGAAAACATCTCATTATCAGAGGTCTGCATTCTGAGGTAATTAATTTTTTATTAAACTGGCAACTTTTTTGTTCTGTTGTTGCTGTAGATCGAATCAGCAACCATATGATTCATATCTCTTCTCTTTTCTGTTCTTCTCTATGCTTCTCTTCTCTTTTGTTAGTAAGATTCTGAAAATGATGCCTGATCCTTTATCCAGTTTTTCATCAACAACACGTCATTCATTTGAATCATTTGTGACATTTTTAAACATATTGAATTTCCTGACATAGCAAAATCCTGAAATATATGTACACTTTTAAAGACCGACTATGTTAATGATGTTTTTTCTATCAGAATACTGTATTTGATGGACTGTAAAAGCCACAACTCACAAGCACTTTACACAGAGGTTTGATGTAGTTACAGTGCTGCCACCCAGTGTAATTCTTCATAACAGCACTTTTACAAACCTCCCCATCCTACCCTGTCAACTCAGCCAGGATAATGAATCCCTTCACAAAGGTATATTACCTTATATCCACTGTATCTTATGTTTGAGTAAAACAATGATAAGTCATGAAAACGTTTGCAGTTGGCACTTACACATACTGGAGCCTACTAACTCCTAATTTCTCAGTGTAGCCATTAGCCTCAGAACCTAGACAGTTTATTTTCCTGCCTATGAGATGTAATGAGCTCGCTCCTCAGGGAACCACTGGAGGGAAATGTTACTGTCTCAGAAATGTGCAGCACCTTCTTTCTAAGTGGCATAAAAAGCAGGAAAACTACTGTCAAACATTTAAAACTGGAGTGAATTCCCGAGATTGGAAAAAAACAACTGGTGGCGATGGAAATGTGGGACAGAAAGGTTTACTTTAGGATGTGAGAAAGGGGAGGGGTGGAGGGGGTGGGGGGTAGGGGGTGAGGGGGATAGATGACCTGGTTTCTCACTTGACTGCAAGTTATGTGAATGTTATCTGCTGCGGTAGTATGAACAAAAAAGACCTGGGACCTTTTCCATGGTGAATGCATGGGAACCAAAAGGACGACTTTGAATGATAAGGGGGGGGGGGATGAAAATGTGTATGAATTCCTCTTACTCTTCTTTCCTACGTGGGGAAAGGAATAGCTCAGCTGCCTGGACAAAGGATGCAATAAGTCTGTAAATATGTCATCTCTCTTCTTTCAAATGTTTTTCCCTGAGCCCTCTTCCTACCGATTGTTACAGTGAATGCCCGTGCTTCCTTAATAGTCACGTTTTAAGAAAGCTGAATAACGAACGCCTCTTCTGACCTGACCTTTGTGCAAAGCTTGCAGTTCTGGTGTCGAAAATGATTTTGACATATTTATGAACTCTCAGGAGGTGTATTACAAACACTATCTTAACATTTTATCCAATATTTTAGAGTTAACAAGTATCAGTATGTGTGGCAGATATTAGCGTGTGAATTTTCAGACCGTTGTACTTTTGCCCCTAAGACATGTGTAACTTGACATGATGCCTGCCTCCCCAAAAAGTCAGTTTGTGTTTCTGTTTCACTTCCCCTTTTATTCCAAATAACACAGCAGCCCCATCCATTGTTCCTTAATTCCAGTCAGTCAGGACAGCATCCTCACCAGTCCGGATGGCTTTGACATCATCAAACTACAGCGCAGAGGCAGGTCGGGACCCTGAAAGCGTTGCACTTCATTGTCAGCTCTCACCTTTGTGTGTGTCTGTCTTTATGTCTTTAGGTTTTGTCATGTAACAACGTGTCAAACATGCCCTTCATGAGCCTGTCTGGGAAATGGTGTTCATCAAATGAGGTTCCCACACGAAGTCAGGAGGTAGGGGGGAAAGAGCAGGAAACAGCATATCAAACAGGCCCCTGGAAGGATTGTAAATACATCTAGAGGGAAAAAAAAGCTGTCTAGTCATTTTGACATTTTACATGGATAGGCAGAACAAGGTGCATTTGCACACAGTCAGGTATATTTTAATTTGTGAAATTACTGAGTTTGGCTTTATAGGTAGAATCACACATACTGTATCCAAAGACATGAAGCAAATAAATAAAAAGTAAAGTGCTATCAAGTTAACCATGGTGCAACATATCTTCCAAACTCTACTGGGGTCTCATGTCATACCCATCAACTCAGATCTGCTGAAGAACCCCTCATTAATTTACAATAGGCAACCACAAAGAAGGGTAGCAGAGTTTGAACTAAAATGTCATAAATCGTGTCCCATGTAGACTGCTTCTGTGTTAGTTACTGTATAGTACAGGCCACTTATTGATGGTTTGTTGGGACCCTCTCCTCTCCTCTCCTCTCCTCCTCTCCTCTCCTCTCCCTCCTCCTCTCCTCTCCTCTCCCTCTCCTCTCCTCTCCTCTCCTCTCCTCTCCTCTCCTCTCCTCTCCTCTGTCTCTCCCTCTCCTCTGTCTCTCCCTCTCCCGCTCTCTCTTTCAGAGCCATGCATCCATGATGGCCTAACCACCACACCAGAAGCCTTTTGTGTTTCTGCACACTTTACAAAATAGCTATAAGCCTGTCATGGACCACATCAAGGTTCACTGGTCCGTCAACATTTACGGCGAGATAAAGACAGAGAGGGGAAAATTCCAGACTCTGGGGAGAATTCCGAAAAAGAAGTAAGCGAGCAAGGAGTGTTTGCAAAAGAGTTCTTCTGTGTGTTTTCTGCAGTGACAAGTTGAACAGAAAATACTTAGAGCATGCAAAGGGAGAGCAGTGTGGAGTAGATTAGACCTCTGTGACATGATGAATCGGAGCCTTGATAAACACAATTGGATACTGCATCCCCTTGGGTTCAAATAGAGCAGCGTTTTGCGCTTTTTTTTTCCTTAGTTGGGGAGCAATAACACAAGCTCAGTTGGCTCAGATGTGTTGAAACAACACACGCTTTGGAGATCCAGTTGAAGAACTGGGATTTCTATCTGTTCTTCCGTCTCCCATCACTGACAACACCCAAACTAATAAACAACATGGGATTCAGTAACATGCAATTGCTTTCTTTGAAATCGTACCGTATGGGTGTAAGAAGAATACTGCAGAGTGGAATAATTATAATCAAAAGACCCTAATGATCATCCACCTACACTACTCCTACTATGTGCAGGGAAATATGCTAATTTTGTCACAGATTACCACGGGCGCTTCATTACGACGTGTTACACTTCTGTGAAGTTTTGTCATGACATTGACCTCCGTAATTTCTACAGGGAAATTGCTCCTTATGTGTCCATAGTTACCTTTGAGCCGTACATTTTAGCTAAGCATTGCAATTGAAATAATATATTCATGAAGGATATCTGTCATTTGAATCCATACGGAAACAGTCACACGCCATTAGGCAGAAGTGGATTCATGTAATGCTTATTCTAGCTACATTATCTATTTTAGTTGGCAAGTGAAGTACAGATCCTATGATCTAGGCCGTCTTCCCATCATATTCTGGTTTCCACACATGTGTCACCTGTCCTAGCAATTACAGCTGTCCCCTGACCAGAACATGTGACTTGACTGGGGAAGACGAAAAGGCATCCATCACCTTAGTGTCCGATGCCGTTGTGTCATGGTCACTCTCAAGGTAATGGAAGTGACATGAGTGGAGATCGGTCGCTCCGTGTCTCTCAGGGAGAGATCATACAGCAGATATTTTACAAAGAAGGACCAGTGAGTGTATTCTATAAGGGCACGAGGCGAGACCCAAATGCAGACTCAGGAGGCAGAGGGTTGAGCGCCGATATTTATTCTAATAAAGGGAGTAGAGGCGAAGGCGGGTTGGGGACAGGCGAGAGTTCATAAACCAGAGTCCAAACAGTACCAGGCGATAGGCAGTCTCGAGGTCAGGCCAGGCAGGGGTCAGAAACCAGATTCGAGTCCAAAAACAGTACAAGGGGATAGGCAGGTTGGTAGTCAGAACAGGCAGAGTGGTCAGGCAGGCTGGTAGTCAGAACAGGCACAGTTGTCAGGCAGGCGGGTTCGGAATCAGGACAGGCAAGGATCAAAACCAGGAGGACTAGAAACAGAGACTGGGGAAATAGGAGAAAGGAAAAACGCTGGCAAACAAGGCGAACTGGCACAGAGAGACAGGAAACACAGGGATAAATACACTGGGGAAAATAAGAGACAACTGGAGGGGGTGGAGACAATCACAAGGACAGGTGAACCAGATCAGAGTGTGACAGTATTCTGCTTGTACTCAATTCACTTCGAATGGTGCGTTTGAATATATTTCAGTTGCAATTGCAATTTGGAGCTTAATGAGTTTGGGATTCTTTTGATCCACATTTTAAAATGAGTTTTATAATTCAAGTTACATTTTCACATGTATTTATCATCCGTAAATGTGTTTTTGTTTTTTTAAGTCAAAAGTTCAAATAGCATGAGATGTCAGTGCTTAAGTGTGAAAGTGTAACTTTTACAACGTAATTCACACAGTGTTTTGGCATCGGTCACTGTACCCGAGCAGGGATAAAAATGACTTACCGCAGGGAGAATGTGAACACTGTGTGAACAGCATATACAGTATAACCTATGAGGAATAGCTATGGAATGTGATGGGATACCTGGGTTGGGTTTCAGATGCAGCAGGTGTTTTCATTTTTTCACCATGTAAGGGTTTGACCACCTGTTCTCTCCCTGCTAGTTATTCCAGTGGGTGGACTCATAGCTTCCCCCAGGCCAGGAAACAAGGGCAAATCTGCTTGGGGACGAGGAAAAGACGCTGTGTGTGTGTGAGACGTGTGCATGTGCTTGCATGCAAGTGTGTGTGTGTGTCTCTGTGCTCTCCCTCTCTGTGTGCACTGCGTACATGGTTTTCCATGTTTTTGTCAGTCGTACACTTGTCAATGTATTTGTTCAGGCAACTCAACTGCGCCATCCCAGTGAGCGCTGTGCACCACTGGCTTTTTCCCTTTTTAAAAAGGATGCTGTGCTTGCTTGAATGGTTGCTATGTCCAAGCCCAGTGCCTTAATCCTGCCCTGCTCTTCCTCTAAACAGGGTGTTAACTTAATCCCCCTCATTTAGGCAGCTGCACTGCCGGGGAACTGAGAGAGAGAGAGAGAGAGAGAGAGAGAGAGAGAGAGAGAGAGAGAAAAAAAAGTTATAATTCTGTGACTGACACTTTCAGCTGTTGTGACATCGCCTCTGATTCTGCTTTACACCATCTTAAGATACAACTCCGACCTCCGTGTACTGCCCTGACCTCCTTGGGGATATTCAAAGCAAGGAGGAAAGTAGGTATTTATACATACAGTGCTGTACATATATCGTGTAGGCCTACTGTTCATATGCATACACTATTCTCGCAATCTAAATGTATAATCCATAAATAAATACAAATGTCCCCAGTCCACCTGGCCATGCTGCTGCTCCAGTTTCAACTTCCACCTGACTGTGCTGCTGCTCCAGTTTCAACTGTTCTGCCTTATTATTATTCGACCATGCTGGTCATTTATGAACATTTGAACATCTTGGCCATGTTCTGTTATAATCTCCACCCGGCACAGCCAGAAGAGGATTGGCCACCCCACATAGCCTGGTTCCTCTCTAGGTTTCTTCCTAGGTTTTGGCCTTTCTAGGGAGTTTTTCCTAGCCACCGTGCTTCTACACCTGCATTGCTTGCTGTTTGGGGTTTTAGGCTGGGTTTCTGTACAGCACTTTGAGATATCAGCTGATGTACGAAGGGCTATATAAATAAATTTGATTTGATTTGATATACCACGGCTGAACCACAGAGTGAGCACATTTTCTATGCCAGGTGAAATCGCGCCTCATTAGCTCTTTGTTATGGATGTTTTCCAAATAAATGTCACGAGAAAACAGCTTAAACAAATGTAAATTCTGCTACTTTGCTGTTATTCTGGTAGCACTTTTTTACATGACTGTAGCCTAAGTTAGCCGTAGTTGGCTAGCTAGCAAGCAAGGGATAAGAACGTTGCCAGCCAGTATGGCAATGGAACATTTAGAACAAACAACTGGGTACAGAACAAAAAGATAGGCTGGGTTTACAGCACTTTGAAAGCTGTACAGCACTTTGTGATATCAGCTGATGTACGAAGGGCTATATAAATAAATTTGATTTGATTTGATTTGATTTGATGATCGAAAAAGGGAACGGCCTTCGCATTTGAAAATACATCTTCTCCTCCCTTTACCTCAATTTCTTAATTCCTTTCTTTTCATTTTTGGGATTTGTGTGTGTTGTTTGTAGTGTTAGGTATTACTGCGCTGTTGGAGCTAGGAATTGTAAGCATTTCGCTGCCCTGCGATAACATCCGCAAAATATGTGTACGCGACCAATAACCTTTGATTTGATTTGATGATGCCGAAACATCGCAGAAACGTCGCAATTTACAATCTCTATGAACATCTGAGCTGCTCTAGCGACTCCCTTACAGGAAAGACCACATGAGTTCACGTGAACTTTCACATGTGAGATCATATGAAAACACGTGTTTTTGGAACACTTCGCGTGGTCACGGTTTTCACATGTGTAGTGTCAAGTTGTCGCATGTTACGTTACATGTCGTCTGTCACCCATCATCACATTAACTTCACATAACATCACATGTGATCACGTGTTTTTGGTACACTTCACGGGCTTGTCAGTGAAATTCTCAAACGTAGCGAATGTTTCGAGGGCGTCACACACCACAGCCAGCCCAGTAGCGGTAACCTAGCCTACTGTATCATCCCTCCCAATCTGCCTTCTCTAGCTTATAAACATTGGTAATAGGTCTCAATTAGACCAAGAGGAAAGGTAACATCATATGGCTGACACAGGCCTCTGGAATGTTGTCAAGAGCAGGGTCAAAATCTGAAGACAAATAAAGGTAAATTACTCCCAGTGTGCCTCTTCACTGTCACATTGCGTGTTACCTTGAGCACTAAAAGGTATTTATCTGATTCGCCCTCTGGGGTTCTCTCTCTGAGCCGTTTAACTAGGACCCTGTAGCTAGCTTCTACAGGCCCTAATTGCAGAGCGACTCTCTGGAGCTCACTTGGCAGAGTGCAGGTGCGGCATCCAAGAAAAATAATTGAACAAACAATTAGAATGTGGATTCCCACACCATCCTGTACGCTACAGTCTCTTGCTCTCTAGCTGGAGACAAGATGGCTGGAGGCCTTTGCGGGTTGTCAGAGGTCTGCGTATTGACTATTTAGCTTCGCCGGTCCAAAGTATACCACGTCTTCCTACGCCTTCGCCGGAGGAGTGAGGGAAGCGTTGAAATTACAAAGATCTTTGGTCGAGCGGTGTATACTCTGGCAGCCAGCGCACTCGGAATACCATCCTACACCCTGGGAAAGAATGAGTGTCCCCCGCAACTATGTGAGACATTTATATCCCTCTTCCTTTTTTCTGCGTTTGGAAAAACAATGAGTACTTCCTGTCTAGTGCACCTAAAATGTAGCAGCCAGTGTCCCTGCGATGTTGACACGGCAAACCCAGGAGAGGAAGAAGGGAAGGAGAACCACCTTAAACTCACAGCGGGTGTCAACTTGCCAACTTTTACTCCTCAGCCCATTTGACAACATCAACATCTACTGGACCTCAGTGCCACGTCGGTGGAAAGATCCCTGTGCCCAAACAGATGGAAGAAACCGAATCGGCCTGTCAGAAAAGCTGTCCATCCTCAGGTCATTGTTGTTTATGTACTCGGATCAAATAAGAGGGGGGGAACCTGTAATGTTACATGGAACAAGTCAATCGTTTGTCCCCACTGTAATCATTCTATGTCTACAAAGCTCTGTGGTTGGTATGTGAGTAATACGGGAAGCTGATTGAAAAGAATGATTTGGATAAACGTTTTCTATTATGTCACGAGGAAGAGTGCAAATCAAATCAAATGTTATTCGTCACATGGTTCGTAAACAACAGGTGTAAACTATCAGTGAAATGCTTACTCACGGGCCCTACATAACAATTTAGAGAGAAAGAGAAGTGATAGAAAAGTACTGTGGAATTTTTGGGGGGCGGTCTTGTGATCCACTGAAAAGTGCCAGTTTTGTCTGTTTCCATTTGTACATTTCCTAATACTGCAGTGTCGAGCAAACATAAGCCATGAACAGACTTCAGATACTCTGGGTTATGTTAATTAAACATAAAGATACATATCGCCAGACATACAGTACAGTAAACAGTACTGAAATACAACAGTGGGGTAGACCATTACTCTTATAGTTTCTCAACCAGTGGAAGCTGCTGAGGGACGGCTCATAATAATGGCTGGAGTGGAGCGAATGGAAGGGCATCAAACCATGTGTTTAATGTCTTTGATACCATTCCACTCACTCCGCTCCAGCCGTTACCACGAGCCCATCCTCCGCAATTAAGGTGCCACCAACCGCCTGTGTTCTCAACCCTCTGTACCAAATCTTTCACACAGTTAATTTGATTTCTCTATCTCCAAGGACTTGTTCTCTTCCCAAAGTTGTTGTTGGTTATCCCCCCTCCTCTTTTCTCCCTCTTCTCTCTTTTCTTCCTGAACATGTTAGACGTTGGCATCGGTTCTGTAAAAACAGATGGAAGCTGAAATGAACACATCTTGTCTTCTTGTTATTCTCCAGTCTTTTTATTTTCAATGCAGTGTGAGAGGAGGAAAGGCCATGGAAGGTGTGTGTGTGTGTATGTGTGTGTGTGTGTGTGTGTGTGTGTGTGTGTGTGTGTGTGTGTGTGTGTGTGTGTGTGTGTGTTTGTGTGGCCAGTAGCACCTGTCAGGAGTGGTAGTAGCAGTAATATTATGTGCCTAATTAGCTAGCACACAAGGAATTTGGTCACACGAACAAACGAACGAAGGATCGCAGAGGATCTGTGGGAAAGGAAAGAGTGTAATTAGACATTGTTGGCGGGTTGTACACTCACTG
This sequence comes from Oncorhynchus tshawytscha, assembly GCF_018296145.1. Classification (NCBI taxonomy): domain Eukaryota; kingdom Metazoa; phylum Chordata; class Actinopteri; order Salmoniformes; family Salmonidae; genus Oncorhynchus; species Oncorhynchus tshawytscha. The sequence goes on from NC_056435.1 coordinate 11,094,472, forward strand.
ACTATGCCATATCTTGTTTCCTTAAGAGAGAGAGAGAGAACGAGAGAGAGAGAGAGAGAGAGAGAGAGAGAGAGCGGGAGGGGAGAAGAGTCACTCAGTCAGATTTTCTCCCTGAAAAAAGGGGGGCATGTTTTGATAAAAGCTGCATCATGTATGTTTTTTTTTATTTTAAAATGTATACGGTGCATACTGTATATTGTATAGTGTACATTTGCAAACTTTACACACTCCCAAACACAAACACACACACACACACACACACACTCCCCCCCTCTCCACTGGGACAGCCCTGGCCCTGTGTTTCCACCCATCCGTCAATATCCTTCTCTGCACAACATGGGAAATTATTAAAGAGGAGCATCAGGATAAGTGCAGAGACTACAGGCTACAGCCTAGAGCCCAAGGTTTTCCGTCCCACCGCAGTCCACTGAGCAGCCTCCCAACGCACTCCAAACGAGGCTGCCAGTCTGCCACACGCTGCACGGCTCAACAGGGCGCCTTGCATAGGTTTGACTTAAAACCCCTGTTTAAAATGTCACTCTTCTCATGTGGATCTGACCTTATCATTGCATTTCAGCGCAACATAGATTTTCGGACAAATTCTGAGATAAGCTTTGTTCTAAAAAGATTCCAGAAAAATATGGTGGGGTAAAAATGGTGGGGTGTGGGCTCCGAATTCAGACTGTTGTAAATAGGGTGTTATACCTTTAACAGTCTCAGGGACTTAACATGTGCCAGTCTTGACTCTTCAGTGGAATTTGTTTAGGCATTGATTGCTCATTAAAATCATATCAAAGTGGTTGCTATACGGGGAGTATTCAGAGAAACAGACAGACATGAAATTTAAATATTTTCAAAAAACGATTATGTCAAGGTTTACATCATTTCTATGTAACTCCTACTGATTATGTCCACTGTGTCTTTGTCATAGGACAACTAATAGAATGTATTAATCAAACCGGCTGCCACATCTTCACAGTTTGATAGTGGGGGGGGGTTGAAAATAGTTGGACTTCTAAGACTGCCGAGGGGATGAAAATTGCATAAGAAATATACATGAACTTACTGCAGACTATCCCGAATCATAAAGATAACGATAGCACTTTTGCACACAACACTAAAAGGGAACAAATGTGTCTTTTCATATTTCCCATGAATACAAAATTCCTGCCCCCCCAAAAAAAACATGAAATACATCAAATGAATAAAATAAAAGAAGGGAAAATGATAAAGGGCCACTGTCTTTGTATAACGCGTAAGTAGGGAATATGTGTGATGTCAAAAGCCTTCCCATTTTATCTGCCGGGTACAGCAGAGATTGTAGTGTTTCCACCAAGCCCCCACTTCAATAATTGAAGAGAGTATGGACATCACCTGCTGAGCGCCCAAATCACTGCTCCACTTTGAACAAACTGCTGTGACATTATAGCATTAGGCATGGCAGCGCCGGCATCTTAGAAATATAGATAGAGAAACAAGAGAAAGGAGATGGATCCATCTGAGCTGAGGAGAGAGGAGCGCCTCAGGCTGGAAAGTAATGAGCAGATTTCCATGGAGGGTTTTTAGAGACCCACTTGTTAAGAAATTGTTTCTTGTCTTAATAAATCCTAAAAGTGTCATTTACTTCCAAAAGAGAAACAACAAAGGCCCTCGTGACATTCCTGTCTGTGAAAAAAGGAAACACTTGTAAGGGTTGATATGCCTCGTGCTTCTCAGGCGGCGCAGGGCTTGTCGGCTTCTTCTTTTCTCAGGTGGCCACGGAGCCCCTCAGATCTCCACCGATCCCTGATTCACACAGTCACGACGTCATTGAAAGTCTTCCAACGGTTTACTGAAATTAGAGAGCCTTCCAAATCAATTAGGACATCAATGGAGCTGGAGTTTCCTGTGTTGAAAAGACACTAATTTTGTGTAATAAACAGTGGTTTTTCAGCGTTGGAAACCTTGTCAGTTTGATACTAGAACATACAAACTATTGTTTTCAACTATACCTTCGGTATTAGACAGGAAATGCAGAACATTCTATGTATAAAAGGTCTCTATTTTCGAAGTAATTTTTTATTTTATTCAAAGAGCATTAACACATCGACCGGCGAAGGTTTATTAAGACATCTGAACATACATGTTGTGCAAGTATAGTTATATATTCCAAGTAATTCCTTGTTGTCTTCTGTAGAAGAAGGTACATTAACACCAAATATAGGTCTCCTATTAAATTGAATGTTATTTCACTGTTTATCTCAACTAGTACCTAATGGTTCTACAGCCATCTCTTTAGTTCCCCCACTAGGACATTTGTGAAGTGAAAATTAAGACTTGTTTTGCCTGCTGCCAGAATGTTTGCAATATCCCAAACAGCTTTAAATACAAGAGAAAGAAAGCATTGTAATGGAGAAACAGCCCAAATACCAAAGTTGATGAGGGATGTTTTGAAATATAATAAAGCTTTCTGAACTGCCATACCGAGACAGCAGACCCCACTTTGCTGTACTCACACAATACTGATCTATACAGTTACAGTTTTCCTCTAAGTTGTCTGTTGTTAGATATAATCATAATTTGATCCATTTTGATGCAAAGTTATTTGAACATCGTCGTAGATGCGGTGGTTCTAGTTTGTGTGCTTTTCCTCTGCTTGCCAGATCCCCAGGCCGTGCTGTCTGTGTTGGTCTTTCCATACAGGGATTGTTGTTGCTCTTAGAGGCGAAGAGACAGAGGGGGGAAAAGAGACTAGCCAGGGAACCCTAGAGCCAGGACCCTTCCTGAACTGAACCCCGGGTCAGTCTACACCTTAGGTAAAGCAGTTCCACTCCTTTCTCCTCCAGGGTGAAGGCTGACTGGTGGAGCAGGAGGAGGCAGGAGGAGGGAGGAGGGGAGGCGGGAGAGGAGTCAGGATGAGAGGCTGGAGAGGAGGCAGGAAGGGAGGCAGGGGCGGCTACCCCCGTGTCTTGTGTAATCAACATTTAGAGAAGAGCTGGAGGCAGGACTTGTATTCCCCGCTGAGTGACAGGCAGCGCTCAGAGCGAGGATAAACCTCTACTCTCCATCCCAGCATTCCAAGGGTCAGTATAGTCTGCCTGGGATTGCAATTTTGCAAATGAAATAACTCATAACTCAGAGAGACCAAACATTTGAAGGAACTTTGTATCCTCTTTACATAAAAAAAGGAAATATATGATGACAAATGAAACAATTTACAGGATTGTAATTGTTTCTTGTTTATGTTTCTTGCTCCTCTTAATCTCAGTAGAAACAATACTATTTGTTCAGTCTAAGATACTGTTATGCGAGGTTTGTTTTAATGAATATTTCTCATAAATATTAAATGGATGTTCCATTGGAAATGCAACAAGCTTTAAAAGAAAATGGGGTGATGATACACACAACAGTGTAAAATCCAATAATGATCCACCTGACTAATTAACTGTGAATGTGACCATAGCAAATAACTACAGGCAACCTGTGAGCCCATCAAACGGTTGTTCCCCCAGGAACTAGAGACCTTTTCATTGTTCACATAGGACATAATCAATCATTTCCATAATTCTGAGCATATAAACAGAATGAACCAGCACAGGAAACAAAGCCGTGGCCTGGGCAGCGCCAGCTACAGCCTCGATCAGCCTCACAGGCTCAGCCTCCGAGGCTGCTGCCTGCCCATGAGAAACACAACACCACCCAACCGTCTAAAAACAGCCTCTGCAGCTGGTGGCACAAATGCATCTTTCAGGCAGCATTCAGAGGCCTCAGTCTGCACAGTTTACCGCACTAAATGTATGGAATCAGCCACAAGCTAAAAACTACAATTACAGGTGATATACAGATTGAAATCGCAGGGCTATTTTTTTGTTGAAGAAAATTGTCCTAATGACCGGTTTGGCGGTTCAGCGATGGGAGGGGATAGGGAGGGAAGAGAGAGGGAGGGAGGACGGGAGGGTTGCGTCTCTCTTTTTTTCTTTGCCCATGATGGGAATAGCTGAAACAGCTGCACCTGCTGATGCGCTGTGCTCCGCAACACTTAATGATATCGGATGATATCATTAGGCAAAGTGTTCACAAACAGATGTTGAGCCGCTGCCTAAATAGTGTCAGCTGAGCCCGCGCATCCCGGAACAGTATTATTTATATAGAACATTTAAGTTTGTTATGTTAATAACCCTGCTATTAGCACGAGGGTGTTGTGGTAGGAATACAAATGCCACCAATAGGGCCATGCCAGGAATCACAGAATGCCGAATTAAATACATCTTAGGAGCTCTCGGGGTGGCGGATGACTGGAGTGAATTGCATGTAGGGCTATGTTTAGGTGCATTGTTTGCCTTTTCTCCTCAACACCTAACGCCTTATTTGAGAAAACATATGAGGAAGCAAAGGAAGATTTGTATGTGTGTTAGTCTGGCAGGATGCTGTGGCAGTAGTTTCACTAGCTCAGACACCTTGCACCTTAGCAGCTTCAGGAAGAGAGGTTGATGTGTTTGACCTGTGAGAGTCTGCATTTCGTTTTATTCTGTATGTAAATCCGGAATATTCCATATTCCATATGTTATGTTTCAAATGGTATGTATTAAACCATCAACCATTTTGCATGACACCGTATGTTACTAATTACAATTCATATGATATGTTAAGAATTTTAATCCCTACAACATGCAATTCGTACAATATGTTATGAATTGGAAAACGTTACGAAAATATGTTACGAATTCCAAATTTGTGTCTAAAGTTAGCTCGGTGGTTAGGTGGCTAATGCTTATGTTAGCTAGGTCTAGGAAGTAGGGTTAGGGGTTTTAAGGTTAAGGTTATGAGTTAGGTTAAAGGGTTAAGGTTAGGGTAGGATTAGAGGAAGGATTAGCTAAAAGGGTTCATGTTAGAGTTAGGGTTAGCTAAAATGTTTAAGAATAGGGGAAGGGTTAGCTGTCATGCTAAGTAGCTAAAAATAAGTAAGTAGTTGCAAAGTTGCTAATTAGCTAAAATGCTAAAGTTGTCCATGATGAGATTCAAACACGCAACCTTTGGGATGCTAGACGTTTGCATTATAAACCCACCCATAAACCCACCCACCCACAACCATCCACGGCCGAACCCCAACCCTGAACCTGACCAACCAACCAACCTCCTTTTGTTTTTGCCTTAAGTAACCTTCTGTCTGATGTAACCATACCAGATGTAACATATCATAATAATTTGAATGTCCCGGATTTACATTTACTATGTTACGTGTAGTCTATGAGCCCAGTCTGGTGAGAGTTGTTTGGCTGACTAGTGGTCAGAGTGGCGAATAGATAGAGCTCATCTCTCTGTATGTTGCGTGGGATGAAACAATAAGAGGAATGGGACGATAGAGAGCGCCGACAGTCACGCTGGAGGTAACTCAACATGCGGTGACCTTTTGAGGTTCAAATATACAGTACCTTGAAAAACTATTCAGACCTCTTGGATTTCTTCACATTTTATTGTGTTACAAAGTGAGATTAATATTGATGTAATTTTGCATTTTTTTTCTCAACAATCTGCACACAATACTCTGAAATGTCAAAATGGAAGAAAAATGCCATATATTTTAAAGATTAATACAACATTCATAACTAAAATACAATTGTTGCATAAGTATTCAGCCCCTTTGCTTGGGCACGCCTAAATTATTTTAGGAGTAAAATGTGGCTTAACAAATCACATAATAAATGACATGGATAATCGAGGTTGACATGATTTTTGAATGGCTAATCCTTCCTCTGTCCCCTATACATACAACATCTTTAAAAGGTCCCTCAGTCAAGTATTGCATTTCAAGCACAGATTCAACGACAAAGACCAGGGTGCATTCATCCATCTGAACTGAGCTACAGGACAGGAATGAAACTGCTCAGGGATGTCACAGTGAGGCCATTGGTGATTTGAAAACAGCTACAGAGTTAAATGTCTGTGATGGTAGAAAACTGAGGATGGCTCAACAACATTGTAGTGACTCCACAATAATGACCTAAATGACAGAATGAAAAGAAGAATATAAATATACACAATATTTTCTTGCTCCAAAACATATATATTGTATGCAAGAAGGCACTAAAGTAATGCTACAAAATAACAGAAAAGGAATACACTTTTTGGCCTGAATGCAAAGACTTATGTTTGGGGCAAATCCAACACAACACATCACTGATTAACTACCTCCTTATTTTCAAGTATGGTGGTAGCTGCATCATGGTATGGGTATGCTCGACATTGGCAAATAATGGGACGTTTTTCAGGATAAAAAGTATCTTAGCACAGGCAAAGTGACTGGGAGAGGAATTCACATTTCAGCAGGACAATAACCTTCAACACAAGGCCAAATCTACGCTGGAGTTGCTTACCAAGAAGACGGAATGTTCCTGAGTGTCAAAGTTACAGTTTTGACTTAAATCTGCTTGAAAATTTTTGGCAAATTTTTTGAATTTTGAAAAGAATAATGGGCCAATGTAGCACAATCCAGGTGTGCAAGGTCTTAGAGACTTACCCAAGAAGACTCATAGCTGCCTTTAATCGATGCCAAAGGTGTTTCTAACATGTACTGAATCAGGGATCTGAATACTTTTGCAACAACTATATTTTAGTTATTTAATATCTATTCATCTTTAAAACATGTGTTTCATAGAGTATTTTGTGTAGATTGTTGACAAAATACACAATTAAATACATTTCAATCTCACTTTGTAGCACAATAAAATGTGAAAAAAATCCAATGGGTCTGAATACTTTTCAAGGCACTGTGTGATGTGAGTAAATTGATACTGGCTTCTTGCTGGACCTGCACCTACAAAAATCTACACAATGCATTGATAGTGAAAGAGAACATATCCTAAAAAGCTTCTTTTTTTAAACATTAAACTACATTACACTAGAGATTTGTGTTGCCTTTCCCATTGCTGACAGCTGGAATGTATAAGCCTATATTACCTTAGACGGCAAATAAAGTCATGAGCATGAATCCTAATAGTGGTTAATGAAATAATAAAACCTCACATCAACGGCCCTATTGGAATGAACACGAGTGGGAGAGCAACATCTCCGGCAGGCAGTGGCCGGGGTAAATAAGATAAAGCCCTATTGCCTGCATGTTAAAATACTCCTAATACACGTGTTAAACAGATTTATGTAAAGGTTAGGAGTCATGCACCATTCTCCTCATGCAGTTGCCATTCTATCCCCCTGAAAGGCACACAAGACAGGCGCCCATTTCCACGCTAGCTATTATGCTCATTTGTCCTGTCAGGCCTGACAGCCTGTTTGACTCTTCCCCAGATACGGCCATTAGGTACCGCTCTGTCATCTGACAGGAGGCATTCTGCCGCTCCTAAAAACCTCTAATTATTTCCTTCGCCAGAGACAAGCGGGTGCTGAGAAGGTAATTTTTAACCTTTCACGTGCACCTGGGGAACGCTCCTCCTGGGAGCCAAGGTGCCTGTGTGGCATTCAGTCATCAAAACATGACCTTTAATGGCCGCGCGGAGAGCAGTTGGCACCGGGTGCCATGCGCGGGCTAATGCTAATGTTGATGGCTAATTTATGCGTCAGACGCCCCGACTCTCGCCGCCTGAGCCGGAGCCCGCCTGATGCATCTGTGGTCGGTAAGTTTAGGTGGTGGTCGTGGTGTTGCCTTGTTGTACGGCAGTTAGATTTAACAATGTGGGGAAAGGGGGGAAAGGGAGGGTATCTGGGGATCTGCCCCAGAGCAGCAATCTAGAGGTTAAAAAGGGATTTTGGGGAGGGGGATGATTTTTACTGGCACGAGCCCGGGAGCCGGCGGAGGGGGAATTCAGGGGGCTAATTATGTAGCAGGGAATACATTTGGCGTGACCACTGAGCCTTTTTAGAATTTGTTGAGCGCACATCTGACTAACGTGCCTGACCTTTACTTGTTCAGCCCAAATTGCAGGAGACTAGAGAGGATGCAAGATGGATGCAGATTCCATGACCTAATTGCCCTTTATTCTTAGCAGGGTGGATAGGATGGGATAGAGGCAATACCTTGTTGAATGTGTCAAATTAGAAGTGCTATTTTGTTCTTATGTCTTCAACGTTTATGACAAACGATTGTCCTCATCCCTCGAATACGTCCCATATTTTTCTCATTGACTTTAACACCTGACAATCTCTCTCTATACTTTTCATAGATACAATGTCTCTACACGGTGTACAGGTGATACAGGACTCTAGGAAAGGCCTGTGTAATAGGTCTGCTCTCCCCATTCCCAGCTAAAGTACATCTCCATTCTGCAGCATCTTGTGCCATATTTCAGGTCATGGCCATTAGGCTCCTCACAGAGCTCCCTGCCTGTCGCTCATATCGCTAGGTTGGTTTCCTTGACAGCAACGATGCCTGGCGTATGTTATTACATGCCACCTCTATAACGTATGCGACTTCGCCAGCTGGTGCGCACATGCAGACAGGAGAGGAGGCCAAAGAGGAGAGGACAAAGGTAGCAGAGTACAGTAGTGTATGTAGAAACATAAGAATATAGGAAGCATATTAGAAAGAACATTTATATAATCAACTCAAATGAAATTGTGTTTGTCACATGCGCCGAACACAACAGGTGTAGTAGACCTTTACCGTGAAATGTTTACTTACGAGCCCTTAACCAACAATGCAGTTTTAAGAAAGTAGTTTAAAGAAAGTATTTACTAAATAAACTAAAGTACACAATAAGTAAGTAACACAATAAAATAAGAATTATGAGGCTATATACAGGGGGTACCGGTACGGAGTCAATGTGCGGGGGTTACAGGTTAGTCCAGGTCATTTGTACATACTGCTAAAGTAGAGTAGTATGATAAATAGTATGATACATATCAAAAATGGACCCTTATCTTGAGAACAGCTATTTGTGCGATGATTGCAACTAGTTCGGGCTCTGATTATCAGATGAAGATCGGAGATATTGTGAAGGCATATGGAGCAAAATCAGGTTGTTTATGTATGATGGGGGTATGGGTTGCAAACAAGGCGTTGCCTTAGGCTTCAGTGTAGATTGCCAGCTATCTGTCTTTAATCCTACAAACTGTTAGTCACATAATCAAATTGGTATTGATATGTATATATAATACTGTTTAGGAACATAAGGAAATCATAATTTGTCATTTTTATAAAAGAGTTGTAGTAATGTGTTGTAGTAATGTGGTAAAATGAGTTGAAGATGATTATTATCGTAAACGTATATGCAAAACCGGAAGAACATCAAATCACAGTCACACGATGGTCCAATCAAATACAGCAAATTTGTGGCATTATCTTTCTTTGAAAAATGTCATATCTAAATTAATATTGAGCAATGTCTTCAAACACTTACATACATATGTAATTGCATATGTTGCCAGACAAATCTGTTTTCAGTTCATTTACACTTTCTGTCATATTGCTTGAAAGACAGTGATGAGCAAAGTTTCAACTTCCCCGAGCACATGAAAAGGTCAATGTAAAGTGTTTCCCGAACCCCTTCCAGCAAAAGAATGTAATAAATATAAGTAATAAGTCAACATAATGCAAGATAGATTAAGCATATAGCCTTAGATTTATACAGGCATTAAGGATTTAGTATTCTAGTCCTAATCCCTTGTTCAACCCAGCGTCACCATTAAACTTCAAAATTACACATTCTATCACTACCACCCTCCTCACCTGAGTATTGGATTACTGAAATAAAGAATGAATAATTAATGACGAGAAATAGGTTCCTGGCAACTGCAATGGCTGCAATTTAATAATGAGCATTAGGTTTCTTGTTTTTTCCCCCCTCCGCTCCCCTCCCTCCTTCACTCCGTCCTCCCCTTTGGTCCACTGGTGTTTGAGCCTCTCATATGTCTAACAGGGGAGATGACCGCAGGAGCCATGAGGCAGGTATCATTTTCTTATATCCTGGAACGAAGTGAGAGAGTGACTGAACTGAACACTCCTCCCAGGCAGCAGCTGGAAGGACAGAGAGAGAGACCTGCCTGTTTCTTTTCTCTCTCTCTTTTTTAATAAGCCTGTCGTTAAATAAATTAGAATATTCACCCAGGGGTGATAAGACGACCACAAACCCTCTGTCATCTGTTTCCCGAGCACTGCCAGCCAAATAGAGCCAGGGCCTAGCTACAGCTCTCTTCTCGGTGGCCTAGCTCAACCTCTCTCTCTCTCCTCTCTCTCTGTCTCTCCTCTCTCTCGCTCTCTCTCTCCTCTCTCCTCTGTCTCTCCTCTCTCCTCTGTCTCTCCTCTCTCCTCTCTCTCGCTCCTCTCTCTCTGGCCTAGCTCTCTAGCTGAGTTCTCTCTGTCTGAGGTTAGGATAGAGAGACACTGACAATATGCTCCTCCTCAGGTCTGTATCGTACTGTCCTCAACATGCAGTATACGTACACATTATGCATAAAGATACACACAGTCCACATATTCATATTTAGTTAATGTTCTGAGAGAATAAATAAAGAAGAAGATGAAGGATAAAGGCAGAGGGGGGGGGGGAGAAGAAAAAAAACTTTGTTACATATGGACTGCTTCTTACAAGTAATCAGTAGAATGATGGTGATTGGCTGCAGGCGCCAGGCAGCCAGGTTGGCCAGGGCTGGGAGTTAGCACGGTGCCCAGGTCTTTGCTGCAGGCAGGCTGGAGCTCGATCAGCAGCCCAGGTTGGCCCTGACTCTGCTGGGGAGCAGATGGCTAGCCAAAGCTTGTAGTCACACTTACCTTCCCCACTAAATCCCTAATCCCTCAGTGGACGCTCCTCCAAGGCAGGTTTTGGAGGCAGAAATAGGGGTTACAATCTGGACGAGGGTGCCGACTGCCAAAATACTCACAACACAGAAATGCAAATTAACTTATTTGTGTTGTCTGCCAGCCAAAAGAACTGGGCTTCTTTAGCAAGTAATTAAGATACCTTGAAAAATATTTGTAAAAGATCAATGATTTCAGAAATTGACACATAACAATGATAAAGAATAGAACAGACAGGGTGTCCTGCTCCACTCCTGTATTTAGCATCTGTGCTCTGCCCTGATTGTGTTTATCCACAGATGTGTATATTAGTGGCTAGTCCTTTGGGTTCAGGCCAGGGCCCCGTTGATGTGATCCTCTCTGAAGCGGTTGATTACTTTAAATAACTCTCTGTCATCATGGCTGTTGAATGGGACTGGTTCGACACAACACAGAGGCAGCCGCTGGATATTGTACACACACCGTACATAACATAGGTTTTGTGCAGATATTGTTCCTTTAAAGCAAACAGCTTGACGCTGTATAGAGCGACCCGAATCAACAACTGTTCAGAGGAGGCCCAGGAACCGGGCTGACACTGCTCAGCTGCGCAAGTTGGCTGGAGCTAGCATCGAACAGACACTGTTATTAGCCCGGTGTTAGCATCTAAATGGTGTGCAGATGTTAGTGTGCTGTTTTAGATACAACATCTAGATAAAGAGGCAGAGATAAACACCGTTTCACGTCAGATAGCAAATGAATGAGAATTATGATTAGCGGTAAAAAAAATAAAAATGTTTGCATCGAAAAAATATAGCACAAATGATACCAATGTCAATATTGAAATAAATTGTTCATCAATCCTTATGGGGAAATGTGTGCAATTTGCTTATAAAATAGTTAAAACCACAGTAGTAAAAACAATTGGATCATTCAGGCATATCAAATATATGAGCAACATGATACTCTACAGCCATAATACTACACAATATACTATATTATACTACACAGTACGTTACAGATTTATGCAAAGTGAAATGAATGAAAGTGAAAATGACACATGGGAAAATATCAGAAACAGTATTTGTGGGTTTGGTCCTTTCCAATTACCCCCTCATAAATAGTATGAGCACTTTCTGAATCATCCGTCCTTGTGTCTACTGTGGTAACGGTTGAGGGCCTCTGAAAGGCTTGGGGCCTAGTGAAGCAGAGACAACAACCACCCTGGTTCAGGAGCAGATGTCCTGCACGGCCAGTCTCAGATGGTCACAGTCAGAGTCTGGGGAAAGGTCAGCCTCATACAGTGGGTTAAACTGGGCCATCATTACTTTTGCTTCAGGTCTTTCGGGCTGATGCTTTTTCAGATCATCGACAGGATTCTATTTTAATTAAAGGTTAGGTTATGGTACACTGTCGCCATTGAGACATACAATGCTACACAACTATGGAAGAGCACGGTGGATCGCATCTGAGAATTGAACATAGGAAATCAAGATTTATTTGTCGAAAACAAAAATCAGTTCTCAGCCCAGGAGAAATGGTCAAATATGTGACGTTATGATCAAAGTTAAAGACCAAAATACGTAAACCATGTTATGGCATTGACAAAGTAAAACATATGCACTGAAAGAACCATTACGCAAGCTATGCATTACATCACATGTATAGGACTTGAATGACATTATACTGCAGGCTCTGAACCACAACCCAACCTAAGTTAGTCAATGCGTGGCGTGTTTCCGGACATGAATAACATTAAGGGTCCATACTTAGCACAGACTTAAAATTCATCGGGGTGATCTGACAATCAGATCTGGCATTTCACCTGTGGGTATTTGGATTGATTGAGATGCACCAGAGTGGCTGTGTGGGTGAGGCTGTATGAGAGGCAAAGAGTTGGCTAATTGGCCCTAGAGTGCAGCTAATTCTTACTGAGCCTCTATGAGACCTACATTTTAAAGGAGCATCAATCCATTAATGGGACGTTAATGTGTTTCTCATTTTCATAGAAGGGTTGGGGTAGACCAGTGTGGAAAATCAGATATCGCCACCTTTAACTCCGACAGCGAATAGTCAGAGTGACATGTCTAGAAGCATAGTATATTTAGCTGTCCATCAATGAAATATGGGGCACTGACTAGCATGAGCTGCCTGAACCCAACAGCTATAACTTTCTATTCCCTTTGAACAACCAGGTAACATGACAGATTCACTATGTGTCAAGAGTGCACTGGTATCAGTAACAGCTTCGCTCCTGTGTAGCTACTGAAACATTCTCACACACACGACATAAGGTAAAACAAGGTACAACCCCCTCTGTTTATTATCTTATATAAGCCCTCTCTTAAAAGATGAATGAGCAGGCGGACTGCACATCATGTTCGCTGACATGTTACATTAACATTTATAAAGAACTTCATCAAAAAGCACTTTCTCCTTTCCTGGTGCACGGTAGACAGATTTGTTCTGACATCGGCGCAGCTCCATGGCTGGTTGCGGTCTCAGATTAATGCGGTGTGGACGGGGGTAGAAGGACTTCGGCTCTCCGGCAGCAGTGATTCCTTTTAGATTTTAGCTTATGAAATAATACCTGTCATTTGCCGTCGCTGATCCCAGAAAAGGGGGCAGGTTTCCGAGGTCATCATCTCCATCTGTCAGTGCAGCAGCAGCATGCTGTGTCCCTCCATCCCTTCCTCCTCCATCCCTCCACATTAGCACATGATAGGCTGTAACAGGGCTCTCAGGAAGGGCCTCGGCCCCCATCCGGCCCCATCTCCCAGTGGGACTAGATACAGAAGTAGTCAGGGGGACGGCCGACTCCACCTGGGAGTCACAGATATGATTACTGGCTAAACGATGAAGACACAGGGCATAGACTCTACATTCATATGGGTTTTATGATTCCCTGGTTATCAGATAACGAGAGAGAGAGAGAGAGAGAGAGAGAGAGAGAGAGAGAGAGAGAGAGAGAGAGAGGCCTATGGTCGCTACCAGCATCACATGGCATTTGAAATAGTAGATTATTGTAGTTTGGATGAGAGAACACACTGTTCTATAATGCCTTCTGTGTTGGGCTTATGCCTGTTTAATGGCAGGAAAGGAGAGGTCAATTTGAACTAACATTGTGGCGAGAGTAACGAGATACATTTGAAAACCAGCAAAATTTGCAAGGATAAATGCCATTTTTCTAATGTTCCATGAGAAGATCTAGGTCTGACTAAAACTTAGCTAATTAGATCGAATTTACCTTGCCAATCTCGAGAGCCTCAAAGTTATATTGTTCCCTTCATGAAGCGGTGCCATCCATGTTTAATTTAAACAGCAGAATGCAGATTCTTAGCCACAAATATGATTCATATTCGTACGGCTACTTAAATATTAATGCTGCAGCCAGAAGAAGGTCTAGACATTTAACATGCAAAGTGATTCCTACGGCCTCTTCTCTTGATGGGAAGATTCTCCAGGTTAAGACAATCAGCAGATAATGTCATACATCATTATTTGTTTTAATCTTTCCATGAAATACTTTTTTAAAACATCATTTCCCTACACAACCATAATCCTTTTTTTTATTGAATTCAAAACGAAAACCTATAATTTATGTTTAGACTCAATCCATTGATTGAGTCTAATTATTTTGTCTGTCTTCTTCTGTGGGGGGGACAGAAGGACAGGGGGAAAAAGTAGGTTGGGGTGATCATCAGTGCCAGACACAAATGAGGAACAATAGCTGTAGTTCCCTACCGCTTCTTCTTCTTCCTCCTCCTCCTTACCAGTCTGTTGAATTAGATCTACTTGCATTTGAACAAACAGGTTGGGGTATATTAAGTTGAGCTACAGTACAACTATATTATGTTAAGCCACAGTAGATGTTGAGGAAGTGCATACCTGCCTTGGGGCCTGCAAATACATCAGAGAAATAAAATCATGAAATGACCTGGTTTATTACAGCACTATCTCAAATCCTCATAAAACCCATTCCATGCCCCAAATTGATAAATACATAGAACCCCCCACACACACACACACAGTGTCTGAGACATTTAATTTAAAAAAAAAAAATAATAATAAAAATCCTGGACACCAGCGCACGGAGATAGTATTATCTACTTGTTGATAGCCTATGTAAATATAAGTATGACAACCCCAAGCTTTAAGATTACAGTATAGCCTACTTCAAAGTCATGGAATCAAACCACAGAGAACAGATCAAGCAGCACCTTTGTGATCTGTACGATTCCGCTACGCCAACCATGGTATTTGTCAAGTCTTCCTAAGAATTTATCAAATGAGCTCATTCGCTACCCGCTGCCTTTTTAATAGTACTGGATATATTTTAAAGGAGTTTGTCTGACTTTGATCAAAAGCTCACAGAGGATTCTAATCAGAAGTCATACAAATAGATTTGAGCCTAAACCAGACGTCATAGCATAAATCTTGCATGTAATGTGAAGGAGAGGGTGGGGCACTCATTGGGTACATAATCCACTATAATATTACCCCTATACGATTAAAACAATTATTACCTGTCTGTGCTTGACTCGGACTGAAATTGGTGCCGGTACTCATTTTGGGTGCCGGTACTGCTTATATTTAGGTGCAGGAGCTCCACAATACTTTTGAGCCAATATTCTATAAGAGGAACAGGGGCTCAAGCAGTAGAACATTTGAGGTCCCGGTACTCAGCTCTGGTGAGCTCCTGCCCAGGTTACCTGGTTTCCACAATTAGTCCAAAATCATTGAGGCAGGATGATGGTTTATACTACAACATGTCACATGGTTTAAGGTACTGCTATATACTGTATAAAATAGGACATAGTATGTTTTCTGTTTGTTTCTCACTGTAAAGCCTATTCTGTTGAGTATATGGATCCAAAATGTGCATATTTCCTAATATCATTCTTCAACATGTTTACATGGTGGATTTGACTAAATCCCTTTGTAACAAAAAAAATATAACAATGCCTTATTTTTATTTTCTCTTGGCAAAAAACCCACTACTATTTGTTGCTAGATAATGCATTGTGAAGGCGACAGCATGCTTCAGTTCAGCTGGCGAACGCGGCTAAGAGAACCAAACAATTGTGATTGCATTACTCCCTTAAAAGCCCATCGCTTGGAAAATGAGAAAATAGCGGCGTTAGTATTGTTTGTCTGTTTTGAGATGACGTAGACAGGATACACTTCCTCAGAATAGTCCGAATTAATCTAAGATAGCTCAAGAAATCTGTCATTCATTTTGACGTTTTTGCCGAGGAGATCTTAGTTGCGCAATTTTGCTTCTAACTAAGATGTTTGGTGCGGTATTTCTCAAAGAAAAAAAAATTGCATGAAAATGTGTCACTTGGTGAATGACATCAAAGACTTTATTGAAGAATCCCTACTGTCGACCAATCACTGAAGGGGCATAGACTTTGCGTACCGACTTTGGCTTACCTCGAGAGAAAAAAATTGTGTGCCCAAACAGCCCACAAAAACCTTAACAAAATCCTAAACGAACCAAAACGTCACAAAATGTCATCATAATATATGCAATATATGCATGCACAATATATGCATAATATATGCATGCACTCTTCCGCACTGTTTCAGCTGGGAAGCATGCAGACACCTTTACTCTGTAGTGACTGAGCCCGCTCATCCCCCTCCCGGTCCTCCAGTGTGCGCCCACTAGGACCTCCAGTGTAGAGCTGCTGTGACAGACAGCCATGGTAAATAGCGGTGAGAAGGTAACATGTTGTAGTTTGTGTATTACATCTGACCTGGCTGGAGCCTGTGTGTGGCTGAACAGAAGCGCTGGGGCCTTCTGGAACAGAACAGAGAGGACAGGGCTGGAGCTGTACGTGTCTGGCTCCCATCCCCGCTCCCATTGACCAAACAGCTGAACAGGGACTGAGAGTGTGTGTGTGTGTGTTTGTGTGTGTGTGTGTGTCTCTCAAAGGCAGGCAGGCTGTGGGAGGGAGGCAGCAGGACCTAGGCTCATTGTCCTCCCCTACTCAGGCTGGTTAAACTCTGTTGGCAACGCCACGTCCCCAGGGATGATTTGGAATCCCAGTAACAGGAATTTTAGCACGACAGGTGTTAATATCGAAAAGTCACACATACAGAAACACAGAAACGTTTGCACACATAAAAAGGTTAAAGACAAAAGCATAGTCTACTTTCCCCCCACACACACACAATGGTGGTGCATGTCCTTTGTGTCGATCTGAGTCAAAGGTCCTGCCTGGCCTGGCCCGACACATTAGCTACCCAGGTGCCGAGCAGATACAGTTGCACTATATAATGGCTAATTCAGGGGCCGGTTATGGGAACACCAGCTGGCCCTGTATTTGTCAGAAATGAAATTATTTTGGATTCACATGTCAACAGAAGGACCTGACATGCAAGACTGAAACAAACTCATTTCTGCCTCTTCTTTCCCACATCAATAAAATCTGCCCATTGCCTTAGTGCAGTGTTTCCCAAACTCAGTCCTCTGGACCCCCAAGGGGTGCACGTTTTGGTTTTTGCCCTAACACTGCACAGCTGATTCAAATCATCAACTAATCGTCAAGATTGAATTATTTGAATGAGCTATGTAGTGCTAGTGCAAAAAAACAATGCAACCCTTTAGTGACATGGAGTAGGCTTATTCGTTTCCCAAAGGAATATGCATTAGAGCTTTGTGAAAGAATAGAGGAATTGAACAATAGGACTAACACATCCTATATCATTTTTCTTCATACAGCTGTGGAGAGACCCGCGATGACTTGCCAAAAAATGAAGAGAACCTTCATAAAACCCACTACAAACCTTGAACCCTGATCTCATGGAAACCACAGTAATGCTCTCAGAACTGTACGGATATCAATGCATGCTATCATCTCGCACTCTAACAGCATGTAGATTTCTACGGCAGATGTTCACTTTGAAGAGTTGACCTGGGCGATTAACCACCTTCAAAATCATTATACATGTAACTGACCTGTGAAAATGGTTGTAAAATTATTATTATTTAAAAAAAAATCAGATTCACAACAGCTGATAGGTGGGTTAGTATAAAGCATATCTGATGCACCGTTACACCCACACAAAACATTAAGAACACCTGCTCTTTCCATGACAGACTGACTGACCAGGTGAATCCAGGTGAAAGCAATGATCCCTTATTGATGTCAGGTGTTAAATCCACTCCAATCAGTGTAGACGAAGGGGAGGAGACAGGTTAGACAAGGATGTTATAGCCTTGAGATGATTTAGACATGGAGTGTGTATCAAATCACAAATCGAATGTTTTTTTTTTTACATGCGCAGGTGTAGACCTTAGTGAAAAGCTTTACTTACAAGCCCTAATGAACAATGCAGTTTTAAGAAAAATAAGTGTTTTGAAAGTTTACTAATTTAATCAAATACATTTACTAAAATAAACAGAAGTAAAAAAATATACATATTAAACATTTGAATAAAAAAGAAGAAAATTGAAAAATAACAAATAATTAAAGAGTAACAATAAAATAACAGCAGCAAGACTATATACAGGGGGTACCGGTACAGAGTCAATGTGCCCCCCCGGGGCACAGGTTAGTCCAGGTAATTGAGGTAATATGTACAGTGGTTGCTCAACTAAAAGCTTTGAGATTATGCTGCGGGATTTAGAGGTAATTTGTGGTTTAGTACAGTGCCCTGCATCACTGCTTCACTGCTCCAGACCAGCGCAAGGGGGAGTTAGAGCACTGATTATGCTTACTGGGAAAGACTCTTTCAGAATGAATGCAAGAGGCAAGTGGTAGGGGGAAAAGAGAGCCTTCAGAGGTTAAGACAGCGCTGCTCTGAGACAAGCATGGGGACTGGTCTTGATAAATCAATGAGATTTTTATTTTCACTGAATCTCCGTTTGGGTATAGGTTAGACTACAATTAGGGTGTGGAAATATTAGGATTATTTTTCTCTGGCTCTAGTACTGTAGCCTACTCCCGACTGGTCACATTGTACAGCGCCATTAAGGGGCTATTAGCAGGACAATAGATACTTTGTGCAAGGCAAATGTGACTCACCACTTGGATTCGGTCTCATGTAGCAACATTGGAATTTCAGGTTTTTAACTTGGATAAAAGTGGAGACTCAGAGCTACAAAATGGTATAACATACACTGCATTTGAGAAAATAATGGGAAAGTAATTTTGCTTTGAAATTTGATCAACGTGTAAACTCCCTTTTGAGAAAACCGTCTTTCAATGTTTTGGTACTAGTATTGGAGAGCCCTTCTATGTCTCCCATTCAGCATTGTTCACACCCTCTTAAGCCTTAGCCCTACCCATCTCTTTAAGGGTTGCTACCAACTGTGCTGTACTAACTTGCCAGCTACTTCCAGACATCTAAGAGAGAGAGAGAACAGCTCACTGAACATTACTCGCCCTATCTCTGTGGTTTCGTGTTGAGAGCGGACACTGGATACTCTGGCCAATAAGTAGGGTTGTTCCGGAAGCTCTGACCTTACAACTACAGTAAAGCACCCAAGCTAACTGGCTAACATTGGCTAGCTACTTCCAGACACATAAGGAGAGAACACCCCACTCTAACCATTTTACTCACCCTAGAAGAGCTGGTTAGTTTTTTTCTTCTTCATGTTATCCAGAGCGTTGGTGACTGTAACTGTGCTGGCAACAATTGAATTACACTTTGTTGCCAACGTTAACTGACACGGACATATTCAACGGCTGTTGAGCATTCAAAAATTCTTCAGTTATTCTGCGCTCTGGCACACTATGACTAGAGTCTTTTGTTAAGAAATGTAGCTAGATAGCTAGCTAGGTAAACAATGAATCCCAACGCATGACGTAACGTTAGTTAGCGAGCCAGCCAGCTAACGTTAGCCAGATAGCTAACAGAACACTTTGTCAAAATTAGAGTGGAGTCTTCGTTAAGACATGTAGCTAGCTAGCTAAACAATGGACCATAATCACAACTCATGACGTTACTACCCTGCATGAATCTGCAGGTAGCTAACCAACCAGGTTCTATGGCTATAACTAGTCAAGCAAATGTGTCTGAGTTACAATGAATAAGATCATACACATAATGTTTGCTAGCGACCCAGCCACATAATATTAGCTAGCTAACAGTCCACTTGAAATTAAACCACTTTCTGTCAAAATTAGAAATGTGTAATATCTGAAAATCTTATCAGTACACATCATGGTTGGACGCGTCTCCTGTCTGAAGCAATGCATGGTTGCCTTAGTTTGACAATGTAATTCAGACTTGTGTTTCTACATCTCCTTAGCTTATCATACTTGAATTCCACTAATTTCAAAACTCAGTCCTCCAGAAAGTGGAGAGCATACACATAACTTTAGTTAGCGAGCCAGCCAGCTAACATTTGCTAACAGTACAGTACTTGACATTAGGTTTATGCAGTTTTACTATGCAATACTTTTTCTTTAAAGCTGCGTTCGACACAATTACCTAAACATACTGACCAGCTCCAATAGACAGACTGGTTGGATACCTGTGCCGGCTGCGACCCGGGAGACCCATGAGGCAACGTTGGGCTTTTGGTTTCTCTCTCTCTAAAATCAGAAATAAATTATTCTAAATAAAAAAACTGGATTTATTTACAAATTAGTAACAATGTCTCACCCCATGTTCAATAATGGCCTTTTTCTCGTTCATCATCTCCAAAATATAGTTATTTTTTTAAACAAGCCATTGAAAGTTGGCCGCAATTTCAGCTTAATTAATCCACCAGAAAAGACACAACAAATAATACAACAAATATTGAGGTTAAACTCAAATATACTAATTGATTAAAAAAACTTTTATCAATTGGAACCTTTAGCAAGTGGAAGTATTATTATTATTATTAACCCTGTTTTTCACAAGTGTAGCAGGCAGTGAATTCTGCAAACAACATTTCTAGGATGGGCTATTAGCAGGACAATATATATTGGTCATATTGGTCATGGCTCCCGAGTGGCGCAGTGGTCTAAGGCACTGCATCTCATTACAGGAGGCACGTCTACAGTCCCTGGTTTGAATATAGTTATTTTTAAAACAAGGGAGGAAAGGGAACTCCTCTGTCGGCCCTGGGGGACTTTTTAAAACATTAAATAATCTCCACCAATGAGAATGGGGCCGTGCTCTGTCCTCCTTTTCCTGTAGTCCACAATCACCTCCTTTGTCTTGATCACGTTGAAGGAGAGGTAGTTATCCTGGCACCACACTGCCAGGTCTCTGACCTCCTCCCTATAGGCTGTCTCATCGTTGTTGGTGATCAGGCCTACCACTGTTGTGTCGTATGTGTGCCATTCAGAGGGTGAATGGCCAAGATAAAAAAAATATTTAAGATGGGGAATGGTAGTATGTGCCAGGCGCACCGGTTTGTATAAAGAACTGCAACACTGCTGGGTTTTTCATGCTCAACAGTGTCCCGTGTTTATCAAGAATGCTCCACCACCCAAAGGACATACAGCCAACTTGACAAGGCTGTGGGAAGTATTGGAGTCAACATGGGCCAGCTTCCTTATGATAAGTTTTCGAAACCCTGTTGAGTCCATACCCTGACGAATTGAGGCTGTTCTGAGGGCAAAAGTGGGAAGGCAACTCAATATTAGAAAGGTGTTCCTAATTTTTGGTATTGTCAGTGTATATGGGCAGTCAGTTGTGCCAAAATAACTACTGTTCCTGGTTAGTCCCCCCTCCCCCTTTTCCGCTTCTAAACACAAGATGTTGAAACAATATTGCCATCATTCAAAATGAGAAATCACTCATCATATAGTGTCTTTTAGTGATTTTTGTGTTGTTGTTGCCACAATTAAAGTGTTTCGTGTTTATAAAAACCCATTGCAATGCTTGGACTTCCATCAATAGGAACGAGGAAATTCTCCATTTGTGTGAAATGGTGTTGGAAATATGAGCCTTTTACATTAGTGTCCTGTAAAGTGCTTTTCCAAGTGACTCAGACAGAATAGTCTCACTGAGTAATGACGATTAGCACGTAAAAGCAATGCGGGGAGTACAAGTGCATTGCATTCATACAATGCCAAGAAGTTCTAAGGGAGTCTGCATATCTGATCGCTGCTGATTTGTTTGGGGGTCTTCACTTCACTTCTGTCTCACGCCCAATCAGATTACGCCACAGAAAGACAAAGGCTGCTATAGTATATGCCATTTTGGATTTCAAACCGTTTCACTTCAGACGCTAAGAGATAAATCAATTGCCGTCGTCTCATTTTCTTTCTTGCAAAAGTAGATTTTGTTTGCACTTATTTCAGTGGGTAAAAGTATTCTTATATGCAGTAGCTCATTTGGAAGAGTACTGCAGCTATCACATGCACAATGAAATTTACAATGAAAATCATTTAAGTTCATCAACATGTATGAACTTAAATGATATGTAATTGACACAATAATACTAATACATTGATATAAAATAGTAGTCTACAGTCATTAACCTCCATATCAACATCAACTTTAAATCATCAACCGCCTAACTAAATTAGCAAATGTATCCGTATGTCTAGGTTATACTCTGCTTTGCCAAGTTTTTTTTTCTCCATTCCATATGTCATTTTGACATCATATAGGACTAGTACACACACACACACACACACACACACACATACAGGCGCACACACACACAGACACACACACAAGCACATCACAGATTGATTTGGACCGAGCCAAAAAGCAGAGTGCTACTGTTCTCACAGAACACCTTCACATCAACTGTCAACAGCCCAATCTGTGCCTAACCGCTTTCAGCTGACATTTGAACAAATAGTATAAATCAACTCATACAGTATTCACAAACGTTATCTATATCTATTTAGTATAAATCAACTCATACAGTATTCACAAACGTTATCTATATCTATTTAGTATAAATCAACTCATACAGTATTCACAAACGTTATCTATATCTATTTAGTATAAATCAACTCATACAGTATTCACAAACGTTATCTATATCTATTTAGTATAAATCAACTCATACAGTATTCACAAATGTTATCTATATCTATTTAGTATAAATCAACTCATACAGTATTCACAAACGTTATCTATATCTATTTAGTATAAATCAACTCATACAGTATTCACAAATGTTATCTATATCTATTTAGTATAAATCAACTCATACAGTATTCACAAACGTTATCTATATCTATTTAGTATAAATCAACTCATACAGTATTCACAAACGTTATCTATATCTATTAAATATGTTTTAATCAAAAATGTTATCCATATATACTGCATGAAGATCCTTAGTTTGTTGAGTATCAAAAATGTGTAGTATTACCATTACTGACTATCTTGCAGAAATACTAGTAGTGGTGGTCCTTGTGAAATCTTTCTCCATGTATAAACCCCATTTATCCTCTGAAGTAAATAAATCCTGAGAAGACTGCACACAGAGTCATGAAAAGGCACCTCTGCACCCTCTCTTGTGAGCGTCTCCACGAAAATTAATATTTGCCCGTTCAAACAAAGCTAACTCTCCAGTGATTCCAGCAACACAGGACTTCCACAAACCTATTAGCATTGGTTCCAAGGGCACCCTCAGGAAAGACATGATTCTCTAACAAAACCAGCCCGCTGTACATTTCACACACAGAAATATCGAAAGTGCTGCAAATGCACTGCGACATGGAGAGTGCCTAGAACGATGTCTCCTGTTGTGGTATGGCAGGGGGAAATACAGTAGCATCATAGATTGTGACATCTAGAAATCAAACAAGTAAGGTCTGTTTTTTTTATTTGAGGAAAAATCTATAGCTACGTGTACTGTATTGGCTTCTGGGTAGAAGTATCAGTTCACGTTTACAGAGACACTGTTCACGTACGGTTGAGTTGATTGTCGAACGTGAGGTGACTTTGCAGTCACCTAAACTGTTTTCTAAGGCTTTGATCTCAAGCTTTGTAGCACAGTACTTATTCAATAGTGGTTCTGGCGACTGATCAGAAACCTGATCCAGGAAAGTAGTTTGGAAAAGTAAGTAAATTACCGCTTAAAGAAATACACCAGTGAAAGAGTATAAAACAGATCAATTATTCCATAAAGATCATTAGCTCCAAAAGTTATTAAGATTATGGTCAGAATATTTTTCAGGAGGAACATTTAGTAGCTCCAATTCATGATAATTAATGCTCTTTCCCAGAGGTATTTACATTTTGATGGTCTGAAGTACCATTACGGTTTTGAAACACTGTCCAACCCATGCAGGCAGGAAGTATATGAACATTGGGAAATATCCACTTCTTCAAGTGGGATTTACAAGCCAAATCCTTTGGATGTGTTCAAGCTGTCACTGATTGGAGCAGAGTGACTGGCTTTCTTTGGCTGAATCCACGCAGGGAGAGAAAGGGAGAGAAGGAAGAAGAGAGCGAAGGAGGGAGGGAGAGATGGAGAGAGCGAGAGGAAGAGTGAGAGAGAGAGGATACAGAGAGAGAGAAAGTGCAGATGTTGAAGGATGCATTTTAAACCTGTAGTGTTTTTTGGCTTAGAAAGGCTTCTGACTTTTGTCATTTCCACTTTGAAATGTCAGTCTTGGTTTTCCCTTACGAAAAATGTATCAACCCCTGCAACAATTTTCATTTATTATAATCCAGATAATAATTCACATTTCCTGTTGCTGCAGGATTATTTTCATTCTGTATCAAACTGGCTCAAATCAAGATCCTACATCTGTAAGCAGTATGTAGGCAATTGGGAGAGAGGGAAATGGAAGGAGAGAGAGTGTAAAGGAGAGACATTTTTAAACTGTAGGGAGCAGCAGCAGCCTTTCAAATAAGGCAAGTGCAGTTACTACGCTACAGGACAGCAGCGAGAAATGTGGGATATGTAGACAAGGGCCTCTGCCCCTCTTACAGCTATGAAATAACTACCACAAAAATGTCAATAATAGGGGAGGGACTCATTTATATTAACAGATTACATACCAACACACTGTCATAATTGATATTACTTAATATAATATTTAAATATACGTATTCAAGTCATGTGCTTTAGAATTGATGACACCAACACTGTGTGTTTGTGTGTGTGTGTGTGTGTGTGTGTGTGTGTGTGTGTGTGTGTGTGTGTGTGTGCTTGTGTGTGTGTGTGTTTGTGTGTGAATGTGCAGGTGTGTGTGTTTCAATACAAACTATGCCTATTTTGTTATCTTATGTTAGATGAGAACATGCTCATGCAACTATATGCCAGAACAGTCAGTCATTGTCACGCCCTGGCCATAGAGAGGCTTTTATTCTCTATTTTGGTTAGGCCAGGGTGTGACTAGGGTGGGCATTCTATGTTCAGTTTCTATGTTTGTATTTCTTTGTTGTTTGGCCGTGTGGTTCTCAATCAGAGGCAGCTGTGTATTGTTGTCTCTGATTGAGAACCATACTTAGGTAGCTTTTTCCCACATGGGTTTTGTGGGTAGTTGTTTTCTGTTTTGTGTGTCAAATCAAATCAAATCAAATCTTATTTTATTTGTCACATACACATGGTTAGCAGATGTTAATGTGAGTGTAGCGAAATGCTTGTGCTTCTAGTTCCGACAACGCAGTAATAACCAATGAGTAATCTAACCTAACAATTCCACAACTACTACCTTACACACAAGTGTAAAGGGATAAAGAATATGCACATAAAGAGTGATGGTACAGAATGGCATTGGCAAGATGCAGTAGATGGTATCGAGTACCTTATATACATATGAGATGAGTAATGTAGGGTATGTAAACAAAGTTGCATAGTTTAAAGTGGCTAGTGAGACAAGTATTACATAAAGATGCATTAGATGATATAGAGTACAGTATATACATTTACATATGAGATGAGTAATGTAGGGTATGTAAACATTATATGAAGTGGCTAGTGATACATTTTTTACATCAATTTCCATTAATGAAGTGGCTGGAGTTGAGTCAGTATGTTGGCAGCAGCCACTCAATGTTAGTGGTGGCTGTTTAACAGTCTGATGGCCTTGAGATAGAAGCTGTTTTTCAGCCTCTCGGTCCCTGCTTTGATGCACCGACCTCGCCTTCTGGATGATAGCGGGGTGAACAGGCAGTGGCTCGGGTGGTTGTTGTCCTTGATGATCTTTATGGCCTTCCTGTGACATCGGGTGGTGTAGGTGTCCTGGAGGGCAGGTAGTTTTGCCCCCGCTGCCGCGCCTTCTTCACCAGGCTGTCTGTGTGGGTGGACCAATTCAGTTTGTCAGTGATGTGGACGCCGAGGAACTTAAAACTTACTACCCTCTCTACTACTGTCCAGTCGATGTGGTTAGGGGGGATGGTGTGGATAGGGGGGCGGCCCGTCAGGAAATCCAGTACCCAGTTGCACAGGGCAGGGTCGAGACCCAGGGAGACCCAATTGGAGTGGGTCTAGGGTGTCAGGTAGGGTGGAGGTGATATGGTCCTTGACTAGTCTCTCAAAGCACTTCATGACGGAAGTGAGTGCAACGGGGCAGTAGCCGTTTAGCTCAGTTACCTTAGCTTTCTTGGGAACAGGAACAATGGTGGCCCCCTTGAAGCATGTGGGAACAGCAGACTGGGATAAGGATTGATTGAATATGTCCGTAAACACACCAGCCAGCTGGTCTGCGCATGCTCTGAGGACGTGGCTGGGGATGCCGTCTGGGCCTGCAGCCTTGCGAGGGGAAACACGTTGAAATATTTTACTCACGTCGGCTGCAGTGAAGGAGAGTCCTCAGGTTTTTTGGCGGTCAGTGGCACTGTATTGTCCTCAAAGCGAGCAAAAAAGTTAATTAGTCTGTCTGGGAGCAAGACATCCTGGTCCGCGACGGGGCTGGTTTTCTTTTTGTAATCCGTGATTGACTGTAGACCCTGCCACATCCCTCTTGTGTCTGAGCAGTTGAATTGCGACTCTACTTTGTCTCTATACTGACGCTTAGCTTGTTTTATTGCCTTGCGGAGGGAATAGCTACACTGTTTGTATTCGGTCATGTTTCCGGTCACCTTGCCCTGGTTAAAAGCAGTGGTTCGCGCTTTCAGTTTCGCACAAATGTTGCCATCAATCCACGGTTTCTGGTTTGGGAATGTTTTAATCGTTGCTGTGGGTATAACATCGCTGATGCACTTTCTAATGAACTCGCTCACCGAATCAGCGTATTCGTCAATGTTGTTGTTGGACGCAATGCGGAACATATCCCAATCCACGTGATCGAAGCAGTTTTGAAGAGTGGAATCAGATTGGTCGGACCAGCGTTGAACAGACCTGAGCGCGGGAGCTTCTTGTTTTAGTCTCTGTCTGTAGGCTGGAAGCAACAAAATGGAGCCGTGGTCAGCTTTTCCGAAAGGAGGGCGAGGGAGGGCCTTATATGCGTCGTGGAAGTTAGAATAACAATGATCCAGGGTTTTCCCAGCCCTGATTGTGCAATCGATATGCTGATAGAATTTAGGGAGTCTTGTTTTCAGATTAGCCTTGTTAAAATCCCCAGCTACAATGAATGCAGCCTCAAGATGTGTGGTTTCCAGTTTACATAGAGTCAAATAAAGTTAGTTCAGGGCCATCGATGTGTCTGCTTGGGGGGGAATATATATGGCTGTGATTATAATCGAAGAGAATTCCCTTGGTAGATAATGCGGTCGACATTTGATTGTGAGGAATTCTAAGTCAGGTGAACAGAAGGACTTGAGTTACTGTATGTTGTTATGATCACACCACGTCTCGTTAATCATAAGGCATACCCCCCCACCCCTCTTCTTACCAGAAAGATGCTTGTTTCTGTCGGCGAAATGCGTGAAGAAACCAGCTGGCTGCACCGACTCCGATAGCGTCTCTCGAGTGAGCCATGTTTCCGTGAAGTAAAGAACGTTACAGTTTCTGATGTCTCTCTGAAATGCTACCCTTGCTCGGATTTCATCAACCTTGTTGTCAAGAGAATGGACATTGGCGAGTAGTATGCTAGGGAGTGGTGCCCGTCTCCGGAGCCTGACCAGAAGACCGCTTCGTTTGCCCCTTTTACGGTGTCGTTGTTTTGGGTCGCCGGCTGGGATCCGATCCATTGTCCTGGGTGGAAGGCAAAACACAGGATCCGCTTCGGGAAAGTCATATTCCTGGTCGTAATGATGGTGAGTTGACGTTGCTCTTATATGCAGCAGTTCCTCCCGACTGTATGTAATGAAACCTAAGATTACCTGGGGTACCAATGTAAGAAATAACACGTAAAAAAAACCAAAATACTGCATTGTTTCCTAGGAACGCGAAGTGAGGCGTCTACACCAGACAGAACTGTTTAGTTTGTGCCGCTTTGATCATTTTTGTTCTAGTGTTCGGTTATAATAAAAATCATGGACACGTACCACGCTGCACCTTGGTCCTCACCTCCTTCCACCAACAGCCTTTACAGTCATAGAAGAAGGAAACTATACAATTCCATCTTGCGCTATATCTGTCAGCTTTGAAAAATAGTCTTCAAAACATATGGTAATATGTAAATGTTAAATATGACATTACAGGAGTTACGTTGTTCTGTGATTATGCCATAATAACCAGTTCTTGAACTGATCTCAACAACATCAAACACAGACAGATGGTCAGGAGAGAAGCATTCTTTTATGTGCTTTTTATCTCTTCAAAAAGGCCTTTCCAGGCATTTAAAAACTGGACATTTAGACACAGCAGAAGGACAGGCCCTGGCATCCTCTCACACCTCATCCTATGATTGGTGGCTTCAGCGGTTTGATACTTCCTGGATCTGGACCAGGGGGTCCCCAGGGTTCACTCTTGTCAGCTAGGGAGACAAGGGAGAGGCACGATTACTAATTTATACACAGGACTAAAATGAGGGAATATTCCTATTTTAGGAGCTGTGGTCAGGAGAGAGTAAGTAATTCTACCTGGGCAGCAACATCGTCTCAGTGACTTCGCTCCGCTGGTATGGTGTCCATATTAGGACAGTCATACAAGTACGGGGTTCATATTAGGATGGGAAATGAGTTAATGATCTTCCACCTTTTGGTACTTTACTCTATTTACCAACAGTAGAAGCTGATACGATATCTCACCATCTAAATTCAATTTATTATGAATGGATATTTGATGTCGGATAAATGTAGAGCCTGGTTGAAAGTTCAAGTGGGTTTTACAATATTGATTTTTGGATGTTTACATCAAATATAGATCTAGTATCCTCAGGCAGAAACTAGTTACTTGCCTTGATCTGTTACTTGTTTGCAAGATGTTTTTAAATGGTAACATGTCAAGTCAAGCTAAGTATTGACAAGCCCGGCTCATCTGTTAGTAATTGTCATCAATGGCATTACATCATTCATCAGTTAACCTGGTAAACACTCAGGTTCCATAAACATAATCAATACATTTAGTTTTGGGTTAAAATATGACCATGTATAATACAGGTGATATTATAGTCATGTATTCTGACTGTAAATAGCCTTCACGTACTGCAGCCAAATAGCCTTGATTTACACACACTTTTCTGTGTCAGATTTGCTCTTTTGTACACTCCTGCATGTTTATTCTAAGTTTGTCGCGACCTCTGCACAGGTTAGACCATGTCAGCCCTGCAGCGCCAACAGTGAGTGAATCACCGCTACACATGACACCGGCGAGGCACTGGTATGAGTCAATACTGGTTACTTGTAGCCTTGAATGTAAATGTAGCTGATCATAGGGGTTCTCTCACCTTGCCACCGTTTCACTAACTACGGCATGCCAACCCTTAGGCGGGAATGCCATCTAGTAAGAACCCAGTCATGTTTTTTTTTATATTGCTTTCACTGTCAAGGTGAGTTGATCCTGGCAGGCATAATAAAACACATTTTATTATAATACTTTATATATTTTCAATTACAGCTGACACGTCTGCAAATCAAGTGGGCACGTGGGTTTTTCTACCACTTTCGCTTTTGTGCAAGTAAGCACAAACGTGGGCTAACGTGGATGTCCATAGTGCTGCTGACAGTGACATGACACATTAGTAAATAACTACGCTAGATAACAGTCAAAATATACCATCAAATCTGCTTCATAATAGTTTATGGCCACCGTCGAATGACATTTATGTATAGCTTTTAGAGGCGAGCCAATGAAACGCCGGCTTTAAAATGAAGTCGGCCATGATTCATGTCATCCAGCTGTCAGTCTTACATTAATATTATGGCCATATCCATCATGTTGCACATCTATAATCAACTCCAGCTGTAAAATTGAATTTGGCATGACATCACAGAGGATATTTCCTTGATGGCAGGCTGTCGCCTGCAAATGAGAGGTACACCAGGTGAACACAAATACAACACAAAACAATGGGTATAACAGGACCGAAATGACAATGGTAAAGGGGAGGAAATGTGTGTTACATGCTTACTGGTTAGCTATGAGCTAGGACAGAGAGTCGGATCTATCTGGAATATAATATGTTGAGGTGTAGGTTTCTGTGATTTTAGCCACTCTTCTGTCAACGAGCTCTCATTGTATTGAATTCACTCCAGCAGACAAAATACAGTATCAACCTGACCGTTTTTTTTTTTTTAAGTTAGGAAGAGAGACGACACCACTGACCAAACTGACACTGAGTGGTATGAATACTGAAGATTGTACCATAACGTTTGCATTACTGTACTTTCCTAAGCAGTCATCTGGGCCCATACGATAACTACACGGTTGTATTTCAAAATGCTAATTATTGATAAATTCATCCTCAGTGTTTCCTTATCAGTCAAGGAGGGGGTGTCTCTATTTATTCTGAATATTTCTTTGATTTCCTCCTCACCAAATTCCTTTTGAAAGTTGCAGAACTTGTTTTGTATGCAAAGGTACCTAGCTTACAGTCATTTATTTCATTTGTATGCCTCTTTCTCTTCTAATGTGACAAATAGGAAATGGCAATCTCTGCCCCAGGAAATGCGTCAGGCACCGGAGCAGCACTGTCAGTCATATTAAAGTATAAGCTGCTCCTTTAAAAAGCATGTTGATTCTCCATACTCCAATATTGACTAACTGTCTCTGTTTGATGTATGCGTTACTAGCCCCATGCAAACGCAATGTTTGGGCTTAGGTTGTTAGTTCTGCCACTGTAACCGATGCAGAGTAACTACTGATGCCCCCAGATATAACAATTGACTGTCCCCAGAGAGAATTTGCTTGTGACTGAAATTACGGCCCAGCTAGCATATTTAATTCCTTGGAAGTTGTGGGAACGTTTGTTTTTGGTTTCACATTGGTTGGGGGAATGAAGACAGACGTTTCCTGACCGGTTAAACTAAATATTATTTTACATTTAGCCTGTTCTGGGAACATTTATTTTTTGGGTTGCAGGGAGGTTCTGAGAACATTTTACTTTGCTTCCTTGACAGTTTTCCTGGGAGGTTTTATTAACGCTATTATGATGGAAATTGTAGGTTATTTTGAGGTTTAATAACTTCCTTAAAACTTTCACTGAATGTTTCAATAAGACTTTTAATAACAATGCTAGTTTATTTTGGGTTAATGTTTTGGAACTCCAAGCAGATATGGGACACATGGTAATTCATTTCCTTAGACATGAATCATGCAAACACATTTAAAAAATATATATTTTTTAATTTTGTAATTTATTGTGACACAGCATCTGTGAGATTCAAATCAGTGATTTTCTGTTCTCTATCCATTGAATTAATCCACTTCGCCAACAGGATGGAGCTAGCATACCATGTTTTCTTTATTCACACAAAGCTGTTTTATTCTATTCAAACAGACCCCATTTCAAAGGAATCGAGCACTCTTTAAAATCAGGTGTGGCCAAATAGTAGGTGCACCTGAACAGACTTAACGAGATAGAGGATAGAATGGGTTTTGTTGATGCTGAGAATAGAATGTACAGTGGGGCAAAAACGTATTTAGTCAGCCACCAATTGTGCAAGTTCTCCCACTTAAAAAGATGAGAGAGGCCTGTAATTTTCATCATAGGTACACTTCAACTATGAGATGAAATGAGAAAAAAAATCCAGAAAATCACATTGTAGGATTTGTTATAAATTTATTTGCAAATTATGGTGGAAAATAAGTCTTTGGTCAACTACAAACAAGCAAGATTTCTGGCTCTCACAGACCTGTAACTTCTTCTTTAAGAGGCTCCTCTGTCCTCCACTCGTTACCTGTATTAATGGCACCTGTTTGAACTTGTTATCAGTATAAAAGACACCTGTCCACAACCTCAAACAGTCACACTCCAAACTCCACTATGGCCAAAACCAAAGAGCTGTCAAAGGACACCAGAAACAAAATTGTAGACCTGCACCAGGCTGGGAAGACTGAATCTGCAATAGGTAAGCAGCTTGGTTTGAAGAAATCAACTGTGGGAGCAATTATTAGGAAATGGAAGACATACAAGACCACTGATAATCTCCCTCGATCTGGGGCTCCACGCAAGATCTCACCCCGTGGGGTCAAAATGATCACAAGAACGGTGAGCAAAAATCCCAGAAACACACGGGGGGACCTAGTGAATGACCTGCAGAGAGCTGGGACCAAAGTAACAAAGCCTACCTTCAGTAACACACTACGCCGCCAGGGACTCAAATCCTGCAGTGCCAGACGTGTCCCCCTGCTTAAGCCAGTACATGACCAGGCCTGTCTGAAGTTTGCTAGAGAGCATTTGGATGATCCAGAAGAAGATTGGGAGAATGTCATATGGTCAGATGAAACCTAAATATAACTTTTCGGTAAAAACTCAACTCGTCGTGTTTGGAGGACAAATAATGCTGTGTTGCATCCAAAGAACACCATACCTACTGTGATGCATGGGGGTGGAAACATCATGCTTTTGGGCTGTTTTTCTGCAAAGGGACCAGGACGACTGATCCGTGTAAAGGAAAGAATGAATGGGGCCATGTATCGGGAGATTTTGAGTGAAAACCTCCTTCCATCAGCAAGGGCATTGAAGATGTAACGTGGCTGGGTCTTTCAGCATGACAATGGTCCCAAACACACCGCCCGGGCAACGAAGGAGTGGCTTCGTAAGAAGCATTTCAAGGTCCTGGAGTAGCCTAGCCAGTCTCCAGATGTCAACCCCATAGAACATCTTTGGAGGGAGTTGAAAGTCTGTGTTGCCCAGCAACAGCCCCAAAACACCACTGCTCTAGAGGAGATCTGCATGGAGGAATGGGCCAAAATAGCAACAATAGTGTGTGAAAATTGGTGGCCTTGTGACGACTTACAGAAAGCATTTGACCTCTGTCATTGCCAACAAAGGGTATATAATAAAGTATTGAGATAAACTTTTGTTATTGACCAAATACTTATTTTCCACCATAATTTGCAAATAAATTCATAAAAAATCCTACAATGTGATTTTCTGGATTTAAAAAAAAGATTGTCTGTCATAGTTGAAGTGTACCTATGATGAAAATTACAGGCCTCTCATCTTTTTAAGTGGGAGAACTTACACAATTGGTGGCTGACTAAATACTTTTTTTGCCCCACTGTACACAATCCATGTCTCAAGGCTTTAAAAATCCTTCTTCAACCTGTCTCCTCCCCTTCATCTCCACTGATTGAAGTGGATTTAAAAAGTGACATCCAATAAGGGATCATAGCTTTCACCTGGATTCACCTGGTCAATCTATGTCATGGAGAGAGAGCAGGTGTTCATAATGTTTTGTACACTCGGTGTATAGTTTCATATTCAGGTTTGTGGGAAAGTGCTATGAGGAACAAAATATTTATCAATAAATGTTATCGTTAGGAGGTGAACAATTTGACTTGGTATTTGTAGTAATGTTTTTTAAAAGGCATGCGTCAGACATGCCAAATTTCAAGTATCATGGCCGTTGAACTAGTCCTATAGATATATATATATATATATAGAATATGTGTAGAATATATCTGTCTATCCTTTGAGTTAACGTTTGTTTATAGATAACACTTCAGAAGTTACAAAAGGTCAGACGAGGAACAAATGTTGAGCCGGCCTGCTTTCAGTTTCAGTACAGATGATATTGTCTGATGCAGTTCACTAGGGCAGGGTTGTGGCTGTGGGGCTTGTACCAGGATTGAGCAGCTGACCAAAATCAAAGAAAAATAACTGAACACAAGTTACATTGTTGGGTTATAGCTGACCTTCTCACAGATGAGGATTTACCATCATTCAAACCTTGCTCATCTCTGCTGGACCCAAAGGATTTTTGTGCTTGAGTGAATTTATCCCATGACCAATACTCATCCACGACATTGATATCTTCTCAGTTTTCTTTCACCCATTGATGGTTAGTGAAGAAAATAAAATTGTTAATCAATGACAAATGGAATTGGAAATGTATATATTGGTCATACTGGATTCCTTTCGATATTATTTTACAGGACCTACCCCCTTCGTTTTGGCAACGAGCGATTACTCTTCTGGAGTCCGTCCACTCTTAATGAAGCCTTATCTTTCTCACTTTAATCGGTCGCCAGATGTTTTTCCTTCCCCGTTTTCACAGTTGACATTTTTCTGCTTGACATAATACAGACTCAGGTTCAGAAGTCTGTTTATATAAAGAGAGTTGAGGTTGTTGGCTTTGAAACGACATGTCCCTCAACATGTGCGATCAGCACTTTCCCAGGGTTATTTCCACATTGTTCGCCAGAGACAAGCAGAGGGACACGCACGCACGCACACACACACACACACACACACACACACTGACTGACGGACTGGCCTTTCTTTGAGGCGGACACTTTTATTACAAAATATTCACTTTGATTCCTGTCCCATTTGGTGTCCATTCCAAACGGATTACAACCCATTAAAAGAGTATGAATGATATGTTTGTGCAATATGTTGCATTGTGGTTTTAATGTACACTGTTTGTGTTGCATAATTAGCTGTCTTAGGCTAAAATGTTAAAGGACTTTGACCTGAAAAGAAAACTCTGCTTGCATGCAGTACCTTACCTCAAAATCGTTCCCCAAGTGTGGCATGTGCTTGTGTGTGTGTGTGTATATGTTAGTGCCTGCATGCATGAGTATGTGTGTGTCCCCCACATTCCATATTTACTGACTTGAGTAACTAAAGCACTGAATACTGTAGCCCACATGAACCCAAGTTCTCATCCAAGCAGCTGTACCTACATATGTCCTTATTTTCCTCTGACCTCCTCTGATATGCAGTAAGCATATGGAGTGATTTCACAACATAAATAAACCAGGCCAGAGACAGTATGATGTAAGAACCCACAGCACTCCAATGTTGTCCCTTTGAAGTATGTGTTATTATTGAACAAGCAACAACAGAGCTGATGCGATCTGTATCTTCAGTTTTAACCTCTGGTCTCGTTGCAAAGACGTTTTACGGAGTAGGAAAATATACTTGTTTATTAAACTGGTGAAGGATGAGAATAAATTGAATTACATTGAAGTAGGTCAGAAATTAGCGACTGACTATATAAGTAATCAAACTGAATATTTAATTACAAATACTTCCCCCCTATTTTCTTCAAAAAGAGTCTGCATCTCTCTTTCTACCTCTGCCTCTGTCTCTATCTCGCCCTCTCCCCCTCCCTCTTTCTTCTCAACCTGCACTCCTTTCAGAGACTTCCTGTAATTTACTTAATCAAAATCACCTGAACATTGTTGGATTGTTATCAAATGGCTTTTGGGGTAATAAAAAAGGAAGAAGAAGGAAGAATGATTTTCTATAAATAGACCAGAGACCAGAGGCCTCATGGTGCCCAGATGACAGGAAGCAACTGAGGCCTATCATGTGGAATGCCTTTTTCTCCCAGAAAGGAAATTAATTTCTTGTGATTTTTAGAAAACGTTCACAAGTGTTTTGTTTAAAGGCTGTAGTGTGGGTTCTCTTTCTTCATTGATGTTGTGATGAGAGATGCATTTCTCCGAAGATATCCCTCCTATTGTAACCCAAATACTGCTCTTTCTCAAAGCATTGGCCAAGAAATCACAGTTTCGAATGGTGGACCGACCAGGCTTTAGTGTTGTGCTTCCTCCCTGCATTCAAACGTCTTCATTAAATTCTGGAATGTATTGTGTTATCATTTGATGTTGGAAGCTTGGAAAGCAATAAAGCACTTCTGTCACTTCTGTCTGCTTTGAACGTGTCCCTGTATGTGACATGCTTGGAGTACACCCAGTATGGTGGCTGATGGGATATCGTTTTATCATCTCAACTCTCCGGAGATAATCTACTAACAAAGACCATATTGGAAAACTTTGCATATGATCACGAATTAAAGGTTTTCGTTAGACGTTTAACCAACAGTGCCACAGGCCTTTTTATAAATATGTAGGCCACAATGCCTGTTATGAAACCCAAAGCAGTTATACAGGGTCAAAATAGGACATTAGTGTTTATCTTTTTTAATTGTTAAGGGATCTAAATGTATACACATTTCTTTGGCATGGAACCTAGAGCTCTGTGTTGACAAGTAATGGATGTCTTCAATGGATAATGGTCTCTCAAACAAAGAACACAGAGAGCCATAAATTACATTTCAGTCTCTGACTTAAAAATGTTGTCCACATTAACTTAATCTGTCTTCCTTAGAAGGCATTTCGAATGTAAATCATTGCTCCATAAAATGTAATTGTTCTGAGATGTTGTGTGAACTTCCCTTTGCGTTTGGAGGGAACGTGTGTGTTTGTGTGTATGTGTGTGTGTGTGTGTTTGTATTTAGTTTTGTGAAATTACACAGACTGAGTTGATTTCCATGATAATAAAATGCTTCCAATCGAAAAGGGACCATGTGGTCAATGAAAGGATGGCCAATTCCGCCAACTCTTATTGGTTTAGTCGGGTTTGGCTACGATGTCCCATGTTCTTGGAACTAAAATCCAATGGGCACGTGAACACTATAATCTTCAACTTCCGTCACATAGAAATAGATCCAGATGGAATTCAAGTCCCACCACCAAACTAGGCCCAAAACAGTTAATGATCCAGATCAAAGCGACTTTAAAAATATATTTTCGCATCACATACATCTCTTTCACTCTCCTCTGAATATACAAAGGAAATGCACATCAGATGGAGCAGCAATGTAATGTATGTACAGTACCAGTCAAAAGGCTGGACACACCTACTCATTCAAGGGATTTTCTTTATTTTTACTATTTTTTACATTGTAGAATAATAGTGAAGATATCAAAACTATGAAATAACACGTGTGGAATTATGTAGTAACCAAAAAAGTGTTAAACAAATATTTATATTTGAGATTCATCAAAGTAGCCATCCTTTGCCTTGATGACAGCTTTGCACACTCTTGGCATTCCCTCAACCAGCTTCATGAAGAAGGCTTTTCAAACAGTTTTGAAGGAGTTCCCACATATGCTGAGCACTAGTTGGCTGCTTTTCCTTCACTCTGCGGTCCAACTCATCCCAAACCATCTCAATTCGGTTGAGGTAGGGTGATTGTGGAGGCCAGGTCATCTGATGCAGCACTCCATCACTCTCCTTGGTCAAATAGCCCTTACACAGCCTGGAGGTATGTTTTGGGTCATTGTCCTGTTGAAAAACAATTGATAGTACTACTAAGTAAAACCCAGATGGGATGGCGTACCGCTGCAGAATGCTGTGGTAGCCATGCTGGTTAAGTTTGCCTTGAATTTTAAATAAATCACAGACAGTGTCACCAGCAAAGCGTCCCCACACCATAACACCTCCTCCTCCATACTTCACGGTCAGAACCACACGTGCGGA
The DNA here is from genome assembly GCF_018296145.1 of Oncorhynchus tshawytscha. Classification (NCBI taxonomy): domain Eukaryota; kingdom Metazoa; phylum Chordata; class Actinopteri; order Salmoniformes; family Salmonidae; genus Oncorhynchus; species Oncorhynchus tshawytscha. The sequence goes on from NC_056435.1 coordinate 11,131,813, forward strand.
GATCATCCGTTCACCTACTCTGCGTCTCACAAAGACACGGCAGTTGGAACCAAAAATCTCAAATTTGGACTCATCAGACCAAAGGACAGAATTCCACCAGTCTAATGTCCATTGCTTGTGTTTCTTGGACCAAGCAAGTCTCTTCTTCTTATTGGTGTCCTTTAGTAGTGGTTTCTTTGCAGCAATTTGACCATGAATGCCTGATTCACACAGTTGATGTTCATATGTCTGTTACTTGAACTCTGTGAAGCAATATGAGGTGAGGTTAACTCTAATGAACGCATCCTCTGCAGCAGAGGTAACTCTGGGTCTTTCTTTCCTGTGGCGGTCCTCATGAGAGCCAGTTTCTTCATTGCACTTGATGGTTTTTGCGACTGCAACTGAAGAAACATTCAAAGTTGTTCCGCATTGACTGACCTTCATGTCTTAAAGTAATGATTGACTGACTGTTGTTTCTCTTTAAATTATACTTTTATTTAACTAGGTAAGTCAGTTAAGAACAAATTATTATTACAATTATTTACAATGACGGCCTACCCCGGCCAAACCCGGACAACACTGGGCCATTTGTGCGCAGCCCTATGGGACTCTCAATTACGGCCGGATATGATACAGCCTGGATTTGAATCAGGGACTGTAGTGACACCTCTTCTCTTGTACGGAGAATCAGTGCCTTAGACCACTGCGCCACTCGGATCCCCATTCCAGTGACTACCTCATGAAGCTGGCTAAGAGAATGCCAAGGTTGTGCAAAGTTGTCATCAAGGCAAACGGTGGCTACTTTGAAGAATCTGAAATGTAAAATATATTACGATTTGTTGAACACTTCTTTAATTACTACATGATTCCATATGTGTTGTTTATTAGTTTTGATATCTTCACTATTATTCTACAATGTAGAAAATAATACAAATAAAGATAAACCCTTGAATGAGTAGGTGTGTCCAAACTTAAGATTCTCTGCATGTGATGTGGACCAAGAACACGTTTGACACATCTCCTGAAACCGACTTCTAATTTGTCCCTGGGGCAGTAGTTACGACTTGAGTGACACGGAAGTCTGACAACATGACTTTTCCCTCTTCAGGCCAAGTCTCCAATTCTAGACTCCAGTCTACAAAACCAGGGTGTCTTACGATTTGGTTATTTTTTTATATTTTTTTTTCATTTGGGACATCGGTTCGAATTAGGGCCTCGGCTATCTGTCATTCCTGACTCTCGGGGGCTCATCGATGACAGGCCGAGCCACGGATACAACACCAGGTGTTTTATCCTCGTTGAGGTGGCTATGATATGACACCTACCTGTTTTTTAGCCTCAACCTGTCAAGGGAGCCAGATTTAATGAATGTAATGATCAAAGAATGAAAAGCACGTTTTGCCCTGAGGTACGGATCCCAGTGAGCCTTGCACGCTGCTAATTATTTAGCATTAAGGTAGACAGGCTTATGCATAGATGACTACTTCAAAGATTTGATTGGGGTTTAGTTTGTTACAACAGCACAGAGCCTGGAGGTCGCTGTGGTGACATCAAAACATCAGGGTGGATAAATCTGTTCGTGTAAACTGTCTCTAGGCAACCACAGGTAAGCAGAAGCCTTTATCCACTCTGACAGGTGACGTGAAGAACAAACATGTAGGCTACAGCATAGAGGATCTGGGCTGGCTGATGGAACATCTGTGGCAACTTTTAATGTCAAAGTGTAACTTTTATGTCGTAAGATGTTGGTAATCTTGTCAATGTAGCTGATAGTAGAGTATGTGGGTGGTAAGATGGCTCTGGAGAGGCTGAAGAATATACAGATTTGTTTAGTCTGGTTTCTAACCATATACACTATTTCTCCTGGCGCGTGTTATAACAGGGCTGTGTGTTATTCACAACTCATACAGCTCAGTCATAACATGTCATAAGAGAGAATAAAATACCGAACATGCACCAGCAACACACCACGTGAGCTAAACTTGCAGTCATTTGGTTTCATTTTTTATGCTGCGTGCAATCCTACTGAATCAAAACTGGAACCTTCTTCAGGGAACAAATATCTAGTTTCCATAATTCTCTATGCTGGCCGACAGTCGTTGGCACATTTGGTACAATAGGGACATTTCCTCATGAAGAACATCAGCATGTATATAATAATTTGTCAACAGAGCAACAATGTAAGTAAATCATTCTGAACTTGCCCAGATTTACACTACAGCCTGCCAACAGCTAATTACGGTACGTCCCGTCTGTTGTTGGTTTTTTTTTCACGAGTTGTGGCCAAAGGGTTGTCACCAGGGTCCTGAGGAGACACTAGGTTTCCAACAAGGCATTCTCCTGGCCATCTGAAGAGTGAATACCATGACAACAGACTTCTGGGAAGAAAAAAAAAACAAACATGTTGAAATAAAAAAATGCATTCTTGAAAAAAAAGGGGTTGAATGAAGTTTGAGTTTTATTGACATGCTTTAAAAACAAAAATGTGGATGTTTTTGTGGTGTAGAAGAATGTAATAAAGGCAGCCTTGTGAATGTCTTACATGGACAATGTTGCAGTGGAGGACATATTGGGGACAAAGAGACGAAAAAGACAGAGGTAGAGGATAGTAGGAAGGAACCAGAGTGGATATTGCACTTCCAAAAAGGACACTCATATTGAGGCCTTCACATTCCATAATGAACAAAATGCCCTGAGAAATGCCTAAACTTTGACCAACAGTACTTCAAATTCAAGTGCAGCAAGCCAGAAATGCAATAATTCTCCACCGTACACAGAAGCAGATATTGTAAAGTCCCCATTATGCTCCTTGAACATGTATAGTGTGCTTATATGTTTGTATCAACCACCCATCATGGTTGATCAGAGCTACTTAACTGGTATCATATAAACAACAATTGTGCCAATTCAATTGCTCACTGCATTGCATATCTCCATCATTGTTAAGCAGGTCACCATTTTTCAAAGCTGTAATCGAGGTTTCTATAATGGCACATTAAAGAGAGAAAAATGTGATCAGATTGCCATAACCGTCTGATAAAATGAGCTCTATCGTTCTGTATTAAACAATTACGTATGTTTGGTTTAAAGGGAGCTCCTTCACTGTGAGTACTTAGGTGTCTTTTATTCTGTCAAATGTGCCTGAGGAGAGGAGTATGTGTTACCATGTGGAGATCTCTGCTCGAATCATTTGAAAGCCCCTCGGTACCTCCGAGGCATCCAATCATCTGCCTTGCTTTCTGTTGAGCTTGGAAATGACTACTCTGTCTGTCTGTCTGTCTGTCTGTCTGTCTGTCTGTCTGTCTGTCTGTCTGTCTGTCTGTCTGTCTGTCTGTCTGTCTGTCTGTCTGTCTGTCTGTCTGTCTGTCTGTCTGTCTGTCTGTCTGTCTGTCTGTCTGTCTGTCTGTCTGTCTGTCTGTCTGTCTGTCTGTCTGTCTGTCTGTGTCTTGTCTGTGTCTGTGTGTTTGCTTTTGAAGGGTTAGCCACCAGTAATCTGGAATATGACCAAATGAAACGGGAAATTACTGAACCTTGAACTGAATGCCATAACGTGTGTTATAGTAAGGTATTGAGGTTTACGATCGTTCTACAGGACCTAGAAAGAACCATAATAGCATAATTGGTGGACATTTTCACCCCAGAGGTAGTTTTTGGGACAGTGCTGTTATGTTTCTTTTTCAATCTGAATGTGTTTCGTTTGTTGACGCTGACCCGAACCCTAACTCCCAATAAAAGGTCTGTTCTATACGGTATAACTTTATGTACAGTAATACGGTATAACTTTATGTACAGTACAACGAGGCAGTACTGTGCTGTTCGAAGTATAAGTGAAAAGTTTATGAAGGTGCTCATTATCATGTTGTTGTAGAGAAGTGGGGACATTCGCCTGCTTCAGATGTTTCAGAGGCCCAGTACTAACCCCTCAGCCTCCATAGCTACAGTATTGTTCTATAAATAAAACAGCAGTGGTATCTCCATCCCTGAATTAGTTATTTACTGCTTGCTTATGACAGTCAAATAGCATCTATACTTATCTATGCCTCCGGTTGTGCCTGTGGGGCTGAAATGAATAGACAGACAGAAAGAAATTGGCCTCGGACTGACATGACAGACACACAGGGCTTTCTTTGAGTCATGTGAACGGACGGGGGGATTTTCGAAAGCTACTCCCCTTCCAAATCCCCCATCTCAATGACTAGACGTTGAGACAACAAAACGTCTACTGTCGAACTCTATACAACATTGGTGTGTGCAGTTACCTCGAGGGGCTGCCAAAAAATGAACTCCTGTTTCAGACCTGAGTATTGCCGTGGTGTGGCGGCCATTGTTGTCATTGTTCCCGGGAGGCAACTCTCCTTAGCGTGTTTGTCACCACAAAGACAGGCCCGGTAACCTGTCCGCCTGCAGCTGGTGCCCACCTGCAGAGCAAGTCAAATTAGGGAAGGAGCCCCACTGTTCTGGCTCTAGTGTCTGTGGGTTTTGTGTTGTGTGTGTGATATTAGCTTTGGTCCCACTCAGTGTGGAGGTTGGCGATGGGATGGTCAGTTTTTGAAGCTCTTTGTTTTGGTCCCTCACGTCAACATTTCTTAACCCAAGCTGTAACCGTGCCAGTTAGGCACAGCTTTTTCTACAGTTGGGTATTCTGCCTTCACCCCCACCCTCCTCCCCACCCCCCAGAATAGCATACTCCATTCTACCAACGGTTTCAGATTCCATATGGTGCTATTAATAAGTCTGTTGCTTAAATTTGTCATAAAACTGTTTTCTAAATGACAGTGGAGTCTGTTGCTTAAATTTGTCATAAAACTGTTTTCTAAATGACAGTGGAACCAATAGGCCAACTGCCAAACGCATAGAAAACAAATATGATGTTCTTTAAAACGTGTATTTGTAGCATTGTATATTTCTACTGTGCATATTTCTTATGCTATTGTAAAGACACAGTGAGAGACTATTCAACATTTGTTGAAATTGAAGGGGAAGAAAATGTTACGTCTATGAATCAAGCTGCTTTGAGTCAAACGTTACATGAATGTGTCGCTATTCGCTGTTTATTGAATCCTGCTACATTCTCCGTTGGTCTTATATCACACAACTGCGAACAGATACAAACACTCGTGTTACTAAGTAGAACTTTGAAACTCACTAAATCCTGCAAAAAACACTCCCAATAGAATTTCTCTGAGAAATACATCCTTGAGCCATGAGAATCTAATCTCAAAGTCCTTTACAAAAAAAAAATGGACCTCTGTCCATTTTTTCAAAATGATCTAATTTGGCCTTTTATGAGGGATTGGAAGCTCTGGGAAGCCTTAGGGTTCTTTTCATGTTAACAAGAGATGCTCTTGTTAGCTAGCTACTGCAACTCCTCAACAAGGAAATGGAAAACAGATATTAATCATGATTTGGACACACCAAAAATTCACTTCTGGGGTCACGGCTAAGTGATTCAGTTGGCTGAGACACGGCGGTTCATTGTTATCATGGCTTCCAGTCCCAAGAATGCTGCATGTCTTGTGACTTTCAGGGGTCGGGGGGGGAATGACATCACCAACTTTTTTGGTTCACGCATTAGGGGATTCTGGGATTGTGACACAGTGACACCTTGTGTTCTTATTATCCTCCCTTTTCTCTCGTTCTCTTTTAAGAGCCTGGATCGTGTTCTCCCATTCTTCTGTCCTTTCAAATAATACCTTTTTTCTCTCCCTCTCGCGTCCGCAGCTGCGGCCATATGAAGTGGGGGGGGGTGACACTCCATCTAATGATGAATGATACTTGACCTCCGGACCTGTTCCTCAGAGCCTCGGCGAAACCACAGAACACATTAGCATGAGCCACGGCTCACGGGATCCCTGGGATATGCGGTTTAGTTTAGTGTAATAAAAACACACATGCAAGAGGTTTGGACCTTTTCCTCACCAGTAAGGTGTCCCCAAATGAAGATTAAATACGTGTCCATATAGATTATATATTGGAAACGTTCCTCGATATTAGGTCGCCCTGCCAGATTTCGAGTGAGGGGGGGATCATGGGCGACATGACTGTGACATACATTCCACAGCAGTAGGGTTTCCCAAGTAAAGGCTTTTGTTATATGATTAATTACTGGAAGCAACAGTTATGGCGGGATTAACAATTAGTTGGA